>NC_133648.1:271745303-271995974 GCF_009905375.1 Apium graveolens
AACATACAATGAAGATGTTGAAAAATAGAAGGAGAAGATTGTGAATGATGCAGACCAAGATGGGAATGTAGATGCATGGCTATCTGAGGATTTTGTGTTAGAAATGGATCTAGTCCTGGCTAGGTTTAGGGAAGAATATATCACTATTTTGGGAAGCAATACCAAGGCCTTGACTCCACAAGATGTATATGATGTAGTTACAGAAGTTTACAAAGCTCAGCTTAAAACTTTTCACCTTTTTGGTAAAGCTCTAAAAGTCAAACTGACTGGTCATGAAGACAGGATCAGAAAGCTGGTAAATGAGAAGATGGATGAAATTATACCTTCTCAGGTCAAGATCACCTCAAAGTTTCAACACTTTGATGATCAAATGAAAAGATTAGATTTGATCACTATGGAAAAGGAAGTCAAGAGTCTGAAACAATCCTTCATTGCTCTTCATGAAGTGGTCCAACAACAAATCACCAATGCAAATGACTCAAAGGTCAAATTGGACCAGCTTCACTAGACCATATATGAGCCTTCTGCATTGCTCATGGATGGCATCAAACAAGCTGTGGAAGCAACTTTAGGCTCCTCAACATCTACCAGCTCAACCTCTACAAATCTTCAAATCTAATCTCTTCAACAACAAGTCTCATACTTGCAAACCTCCAATGGTTCTCTCAATGCTCAAGTTCAAACCTTGACTTCTCTAGTCAGAAGTCAACAGTTAGATATCTAGACCCTGGTGGACTCTCACAAGCATCTTTAAATGCAGAATTTTATTGCTTTGGGGGCCATCATGGGGAAGCTCAACATACTACTGCCATCACTTCCTGAACAAATAAGGCCAGAAATTCCAACTCCCCTACTCATGTCTGTCACCAAAACTAAGGGGGAGATTGAGGCTAGGATCCAGCAATCTAGGGATGCTAAAGCTAAATCTAAAGCCAAAGAGCCTATTCAGGTTGATCAAAGCTCTTCTCATGATGATGTTGGAAAAGAAAGACTTCTCAGGGCTGCAGAAGGATCCAATCAAGATAAGGAATTTAATGACCTTCTTGCAGCACTAAGAGTGTCTCTTCAAAATAACTATGTGACCTGCAAGAAATCTTATCCAAGAACATCAACTTCTTAAGGGCAGTGGTAGTGAAAATTGATAACTTTTTGGAGAAAAGGATTGTCATGAACATCAATGATGGTGGTATGGACATGTGTCTTCAGGTGACTCTTGCAAATATCCAAACCTTATGAGTATCTAAACTGGATGTAATGATTGACAGAGTACGTCAAGTTATTCAAGAAGACACTCAACTCCTCCAAGAGCTCAAAAAGGCACAGATAGCAACTTTCCCTGAAGCCTATCTCCATCCAAACAAAGGAGTAGTTTATGTCTGTCCAACAACCAAACAAGCTAAACATTTTCTTGTTCCCAAACATTGTGTCAAATCATCTATGAAGCTGATCATGACTCTACAAACTAATCTAAAGCACAAAAAGAGCAAGAAGCAGGAGGATGTGAAGATGATAAAGATCTTGGACGGATATCTTATAAATCCTAACACAATGCTGCCAAATACTCAATACAACTTAAGAAAAGACAAGGATGATGATGAGCAGAAGGATGACCAACAAAAACCTTCTGGCTCAAATCCAAGTCAAGCTTCTAAAGTAACTGGAAGCAAGGACAAGAATCAAGGAGAGAAGAAGGAGGATGAGAAGCAGGATGGTGAAAGAAAAAGAAGAGGAGAAAGGAGAAGCAAACAAAGACATGATGGCTGAGAACCACAACAAACCCTAAAAATCCAAACAAATCTAGCTCAACCTTCAAAGGCAACAACCTCAATCATTAAACCACCGCTAACCTCTAAGCCAAAGTTTATGTACAAACAAACTGCAAATACCTTCCTAAAAACACCAATCACCTCAAACCAAACATGTTTCAAGAAAATCACAAACTTACCTGTAGACAAGCCTTCACTCAAGATTCACTACAAAACTGTTGGGAGGAAACCTAAGAAGGCCAAGGATGTTGAAAAAGTACAAGTTACTGAAAGGGCCATCTGGAACTGTTTCAAGTAAAGTGACTTCCTACCTTTAAATTGGTGCATCTCAAATGAAGATTATTTTCAATAATTAGCTGAGGAAATAGTTAGAGTCTGGGTTGTATCTCTAAGGGAAGTTAGAATTTATTATGAAGATGGGTACTTCACATTCATCGGTTGTGCTTTAATGGATTCTCACTCTCACACAGAAATCAAGAGAGTGATAAGCTTGCTAAAAGATAAGGATATTGCTACAAAAGCATGGAGATCAGTTTTGGCTGAGTGGTTGATTATAAGGGAAGAAAGAAGAAAAAGAAATGAAGTTGAATATTAGGAGAGGGTAAGGAAGTATGATGAGGAAATTGAGATGTTCATAAGAAGATCAGAAGAACTCAAGGCCAAAGGAATTAGCAGAATCTCTAAGGATGGAAAGTTTCTAAACACTAAAGCTGGAAAATTCTCAAGATTTAGGATTGATTTACTAGACAGTGGTTATCCAAAGGCAGACAGACTCAAACTTGTAGAAGCTTTAAGTGAGACACCTATTATAGAAGAACTTGAAATTCTTGATTACTTAAAAGATCTCATTAGAAATGAAGCAGAAGCAAAAACAGTCTTTACCTGATGCTTGTAACTATTTAAACTCTGTAAATCTCCTAATGTATAAAAGTTGTAATTGTGTCAATTTTTATGTATTAATTTTATTTTCCATTATAACTTGGGGTTGGTCTTGTTAACAGGCATGAATTTATGTTAAGCAATCTTCTCACAAATTGGGGGAGATTGTTGTGCAAGACATGCATGTACTTTAACAAGACTAAGTCAAATTGACAATCCTAAGTAAGTTGTATTGTAATCTTAGTTTGCATTTTGTATTGTAACATTTAAAGTCTATAAAAATGATCAAGAGAAGACTGGAGTCTTTTTCTTTAAACAGTATCAAGCCTAAGAATTCTATCTAGAAGAAGATCAAGAAGATCATGCCTCAGGAGAATTATGAAGAAGCTTGTAGTTTAATAAATCTATTTTGAGCAAAATGTTCTAAGTCAAGATCTCTACAAGTCACAGATATAATGTTATAAAGAAGTCATTTGAGAACTCCAGAATGACATATAGAGAACTCAGGAAAGCTACTAGAGAACTCAGAGATATCGACAAGCCAAATTGAAGACATGAAGATTGGTAATATCGAAAAGTCATTTCTTCACTAGAGAACTCAGAGTTATTGACAAGTCAATTATCACTATAGAACTCTGAGTTATCGACAAGTCAAATATCATTAGAGAACTCTGAGATATCGATAAGTCAATTATCACTAGAGAACTCTGAGATATTGATAAGTCAATTATCACTAGAGAACTCTGAGATATCGACAAGTCAAATATCACTAGAGAACTCTAACTTATCGATAAGTCAATTAGTCACTAGAGAACACAGAGATGTCTATAAGCCAAAGTGAAGACATGAAGTGGAGAGATCTCAAAAAGCTAAATTCTCTTATAGAGAACTCAGAGACCTCTATAAGTCAAATAAACTATAGAGTAATGAGAGATCTCGATAAGCCAATATACTTATCGAGATGTCAAGTTCTCTATATGCTTAACTGAAGATCTCGAGGTAAAATCTCAAAGTACAAATTGCAGCCCAATTCAATATCCAAGATTAATAATCAACAAACAATCCAACCAGTTGGATTGACTAGTCTACAAAAAGCAGCTTGAAGAGTGTGCAAGATCAAGGGTGAAGATTAACTGACAAAGGAAGATCAAAGTTAACACAGTATGCAAAGATATGTTAAGCCAGAAATGGAAGATACAGTTTTTCTAAAATGGAATGATTAGTGATAGTCTGCTAAAGTGAATAGCATCTCTTAATATACACTACGTAAACCAGTAGTTAACTATCATATAAAGTTAACACTGGTCCTTTGTTAGAAGTAACAATTAGTTCAGGAAATTCTTGTATTCTCTCAAGGAAGAAACTAAGTTCTTTATCAACAAAGTGCCTAGAAATTTTATAGCAAACATTCTTAATTTTAATATAAAATTAAGTGAGTTTTGAAAGATCTGTGTAATTCATTGTTGCATGTTTAATTTCAGTCTTAACACATCTTACTACAAGATTTGATTTACTTTGTTCACAACCATAAATATTTCAAGAAAAGCAAAAAAACAAAAAAACACATTCACTCCCCCTGTGTGTAATTCATTACCTAACAGCAACACATCTTCTAATAATTTGGGCTGCACCTTGCTTGAATAAATAAGGCTCATCCCAAAAATAACATTTCACATCATGCAAGAATTTCTTCCTTTATTGACTTGATAAATCAGGTGGCATTAATCATGTAGCTAAGTAATTTGTAATATCAGCAAACCATGGAGTAACATTAGAGGTTTGTACCTGAAACATCTGTTCATCTGGAAATGTTTCTTTGATGGGAACCATGGTGTAAGATTCATCATTGTACTCCATTATTGATAAATGATCGGCTACTTGATTTTCAATGCCTTTTCTATCTTGTATCTCAATATCAAACTCTTGAAGTAGAAAAACCCACCTAATTAAGCATGGTTTTGCATCCTTCTTGGTGATTAAGTACTTTATGGTTGAATGGTCAGTGAAGACAACCACTTTTGTGCCCACGAGATAATAACGAAACTTGTCAAAAACAAACACAACAACAAGAAGCTCATTTTCAGTCATTGTGAAATTCAGTTGTGTTCATGTTAAAGTCCGACTTGCATAGTAGATCAGATGGATTACCTTGTTCTTTCTTTGCCCATCACTGCTCCCACTGTATAATCACTAGCATCACACATTAATTCGAATGGAAATCTCCAGTCTGGTGCAATAATGATAGGTGCTGAAATTAAAATCTGCTTTAACTCCTTGAAAGCCTTTAAACATGCTTCATTAAACCGAAAAGGAGTGTCGTTCTCCAATATGTAATAACTAGAATTTTTGAGACCTTGTAAAACGTTTAAATAAATAGTAACCCTGACGGACGGGAAAAACTTTTGAGCCCACACTATGTAGTGCATGAGAAAATGAGTTTCGGAGTTGATATTATGATTATACATATCAAATGAGTGTATGTAAATGCTATTAGTTTTCGAAGAAAACGAACATTGAATAACGACCGTATTTACGACTCATCGAGGATTACTGGAATCACAATATAATCACGAGATTAAAACCCTACGGATTTATATTCAAGGAGGATAATTAAAAATATAAGGAATGAATACGAAAGGAATTACGTCGCGAACCATTTACGAATAAGTATTACGAAAACGTTCAAGCAACCGAGCGAACGCGTAAACGATTAAATAAACATAACGCACTAACTAAACCATGTTAAGAAAGTAACCATGGTTACTTCATCAAATAGTGAGCTAACCATAGGATGATCAAGCTAGCTAGCAAAATAGTGTGCTAAGAAAGCTAACCATGTAGTTTAGCTTATAACCTAGCAAGCTATTAAGATTTGTCCCCAAGATTTGCTACAAATAATAAAACTAGAATGCTATACTAGGAAGAATAAAATCAAGTACAAGATATCACCCCATCTTACTAGAAGCAACCTAGCAAATCAACCAAGAGTAGCATAAATACCCCCTTGAATGCTTCCATTCGGCCATAAAGAAAAAGAAGGGGAATTTAAATTCACAACTCAAAGTTCTAGCTCTTGTTAAATTCTACCATTAATTCTCAAGCCTTCTAGAAATTAAACTAAGGTAAGAAAATTATTTCATCTCTTTTTATAAGGTTTGATGGGTGAAATAAAAACAAAAAACTCACTAGTGAATAGTATGAATAGTAACCTCTCTTTGGTTTCTTGATTTCAATGGTGGTTTTAGGTTCCAAAATTCATACCAAGCACTTCCAAGACTCCACCATCCTCAAGAACATATCTCAAGCTTTCAAGAAAGGTAAAAATATTTGGCCCAACTTTATTTAAGGTTCATTTTTAAGATCCATTTAGTATGTGGTAGTAAACCTCGCTTCATGAGTGGTATTGATGAAATCTTGGTGTTTAAGTTAAGTAGATTTAAGGTTGATTGTGGTTGCCTCAATAACATGATGTTCTTGAGAGGATTTTATGTGTTGATGATGATATGATGATTGTTGGTGGTTGTGTTAAGAGTTAGGGCGTAAACGAAACCCCGATCGTAAACGTAACTACGTTAAAACCAATAAATCGTAACTTTAAGTTTCTGCAGAAAGTCTCGAAGTTGTAAACTGTAGTTTCTTGAAAATAACCCTTGTTTAGGATAGAAAATGTTATAAGGATCGTTTAGGCGCTTGAATCTCTTGATTCCGATTTACGGATCAAAAGTTATGGCTGTTTTACTAAAAGTGATTTACGCGACGAAAACTGCTACAAATCACGAACTTTGAAAATATAAAGGATCGACTTGAAAGTGTTCATAAATCATGAAATTTTTACAGAGAGTAATATATTGAGTATCCTAACTTTCATAAAAATTTAAAGTGAAAATAATGATTTTTCAATTTTATAAAAATTTTGGAGCCGAGACCGCGCGAGTAAAAACTGTAAGAATCCATAAGCGGAGCCGACGACGATAATAAGAATGGACCTAAGATACTTAGAAAAATGAAGCGACCACGATGTGAATAAGGACTTAAAAGGATAATAAGGGTAATATAAGCTGAGAGGGTGCATAATAAGTAGAGCATGAGTGCGAGTTGCCGTAAATTAGAACGGAACCTAACGAAATGAAATATGTTTATGGTTATAGATTTCCGAGCAGAACTTAGAGCATCCTCCACCTCGAGATACCCAGGCAAGTTTACGAACCCAACTCCATTTGCTGTTGTGTTGTGAAAGGATTGTTTTATTATCATTGCATAAATACCATGTTTGCCATGATACGTAGTTGTTAAATTTTCGCATAATATAGCGATGTTGTACGATAAGTATATATCGTTAAATGTTTATTCCGCTTTAAGCGTGACGTATTATGTAAGACCGAGAGACGGTCGGGACTTAAGATAAAACCCGAGAATCATTCTGGTGATATGATAGGACGGCTATAAGTCCATAGTAGTACGTTTTAAAAGGGACTCAACGTCCACATACGAAACATTAAAACCCCTCGAACTTTTATTAAAATGATTTCCCAATGATCATATTCCCTCAACTATATTTATTAATTTGAATAATAAATACTATATACTTATTCTTTTATCATGGGCGTAGTATACCCCAGCAATTATTTATTTCAAACCTGATTAATCATTAAAGATTAATTAATTACGTAAACACAAACTAGTTGAAGAATATTATTTTAAATACTCTTTTGAAGAGTAAACTCATTCGAGGTTTAATTATTTATCGATTACCATTAATTAATTATTAGTTAATTAAAGAGTTTATTTTGATTTAAAATCATAAATCCTGATTTAAAACATACTTTCTGATTTTGGAAAATAATTCGAGTAATTTTAGATCGTCGGAGAATATTATTTGGATTTCAGAGCTGCTTCCCCAGCCATAGCCCGCAAAGAGATCGATGGGATCGAGCTCCGTACCAGGATTCAGATGAGGATGACATCGGTTGGAGGATACATCCCGGTAGTTGATGCAGAGCTGATGATTGCAAGAGCGATGAGGAGGGTGCGTGACCTCACTCGCAGTGATAGTGACTGAGAGACTAGTGACTAGATATAGACCTTGAAGAAGGCTGGGTGACTTGTCACCAATTTTGATAGGATAGCTAGTAGTAGATAGCGTTCCTAGCCCTTCAAGGTACACGGCTTATGTATTTTCATTTCAGTATTTAGGACTAGTAGTGATGTATTATAATCAGGCATGTATGAACTCAGCTAGTTGTTTCGTTCCCCAAGATATAAATGGGAGATCTTATTAATATATATCTAAGCAGTTATTAAGAAATTGATGTCTATATTATTGCACTTTATAAAAACCTGCTAGATAATAAATGACATGCTTACATACGAATAAAATAATCCAACTGTTATAATTACAAATATGTTGACCAATTTTCAATATCAGAACAATTATACCCCGTAAAAGAGGAACTAGGGCACAGCCCGCAGAATCTGTTAACCAACAACGAGGTGAACCTGACCCTGTAGTGAATGAGGAAAGTGAAGAAGACCTAGACTATAATGAATATGATGAGGAAGAATATGTAGAAGAAGATGCCGAGGATACCCATCAGGGAGGAAACCCCATGAATGAATTTATGGAACTGTTAAGAGCAAATCTGAACCAACAGCCTATTCCACCACAACCACATGCTGCCCAACAGACTGCAGCTACTGCCTTTAGAGCCTTCAAATCTCTCAAACCCCCAGAGTTTCTAGGATCTTCCGACCCCATTGAAGCACGGGTCTGGCTCAAAGAGATAGAAAAGTCCTTCGAGATACTAGGTGTTGAGGAACGACAACTTCTTACATGTTGAAAGGAGAAGCTAACTACTGGTGTGAGTCCAAGTGAAACCTAGAAAATGATGTTGTGATTCCATGGGATAGATTTATCCGGCTGTACTTAGACAAGTATTTCTCTAGGTTTATAGAAACCCAGATGGAGATTAAGTTTCTGGAGTTGAAACAGGATAAGGTGACTGTAGCAGAATATGAGGCCAAATTTACTGAGTTGTCGAGATTTGTGCCTGAATTTGTGAACACCGAAGAAAAGAAAGCACGAAGGTTTCAGCTTGGTCTGAAACAGTGGATACAAAACCGAGTGGCAGTGTTAGAGCTGACAGACTATGCCACCTTAGTGCAGAAAGCCTCGATTGTTGAAGCTGGCAGTGAGCAGAGGGTGAAGGAAAAGGAAAATAGGAAGAGGAAGATAGGAAGCCAAGGAATAGGAACCGGGAACAGGAGCCTTCCGAGCAGGTTCGTCAGGGGAGCGGTGTCCCAACCTGCACGAGGCCCCGGATTCAGAAAGACCCAGAGTGAGAGTGTTGGCCAGGGCGGCGGACAATCTAGGGCCACATTTCATAGCCAACCCCGTGCCCCAATACCAGAGTGCCAGACCTGTAAGAGAAGACACCTTGGGATATGTAATCAAGCGAGAGCCCGTCTGAAATATTACAGGTGCGACCAACCCGGACACCTTGCCAACAACTGTCCCCAATATAGCAACACATGTTTCCAGTGTGGGAAAGTAGTACATATGAGGAAGGATTGCCTGATAATGAAGCCTCCAGTCTCAGGTATGAGCAGAGCTGCATATAGCCGACCCCTAGCTGCTAGGACCTTCAACATGACTGTTCAAGATGTTATCTGAAACACTGATGTGATAGCGGGTACCCTTTTGTTAAATTCCGAACATGCAAATGTCCTATTTGATTCTGGAGCAACCAAGTCTTTTATATCTCAAGATTTTGCTAAAAATTTAAAACTTAATTCCATACCCTTACGTGAGATACTACGAGTGAAAATAATAAATACTATATACTTATTCTTTTATCATGGGCGTAGTATGCCCCAGCAATTATTTATTTCAAATCTGATTAATCATTAACGATTAATTAATTACGTAAACACAAACTAGTTGAGGAATATTATTTTAAATACTCTTTTGAAGAGTAAATTCATTCGAGGTTTAATTATTTATCGATGACCATTAATTAATTATTATTTAATTAAAGAGTTTATTTTGATTTAAAATCATAAATCCTAATTTAAAACATACTTTCTGATTTCAGAAAATCATTCGAGTAATTTCAGATCGTCGGATAATATTATCCCGACTTATTTAATATCTTGAATATAGTTTCAAGGAGAAACTTGTCCCCCTTATTTAATTATCTGTTGACAACGGTCAACTCACATCCTTAGTACTTCCTCCGAAAACTTTCGGAAGTACATATATATATATATATATATATATATATATATATATATACAGTAAAGCTATGCCTATCAACAAGCAAAACGCTTGGAGGAACTTCGATGTGGTTCGAGTTCTCGAGATGTGATAGGATTACCTAATGGACAAGGGAGGGGTAGGATCCAAGTACTTCGTGTATTGGATAGACTACTGGTACCGTAGGAGACGGTACAATATGTACCTATGGACCTGCGAAATGTGTATATACCCGAAATGAGGATAAATAGCCCGTATGCGGCAAGGGTGATAACCGAGATGTGAAGGTGTCGTCCCTCTACTAGTAGAAAAGGTTACTTTTATTGCAGTATGACTGATCATCGCATGCGGTGGCTCCAACGAATGTCGTAATTCTTCCAATTGGAATTGTGATGCAATACCGTAACCCAAGCCTAGGTGCTGGGATTACTATTAAGGTATTCGCAGGATAATAAAATCCCTTAAAAGAATTGTTTTCATAAGAAGGTGTGTATCACCAAGGAAAACTATATTTGAATAAAATATAATTATCATATATGATGCTATCATACAGTCATTTTCATACTGTACATTATTATGTTGGGCATTATAGCTCACACTTATTTTCTTATATTGACACAACACAACAGTAAATCAAGATGCCTGCCATGAGAACCATAGCCAGGAAACGGGTAGGAAATGGCCAGCTGTTCCGTAGATTGTTTGGTGTTGTACCACAAGTAGTCAAAATAAGCTGGATTAGTTTTCGGTTGTTTATAGTTCGACTTATTTATAAGTATGACCTATGTAAGGTAAGAAATAAGAAATGTATATTTGGCCGGCGGACTAGCCTTACCTAAAGGTCACTCCCCGATAAGATTAATTTACTTTTGGGTTGTAATAATTATCACTTGATGGTTGATAATTACTCTAGTTATGATGGTTCGTTTCCAAGACAATAACCTGTAAGTGTGTGTGTGTGTGATAAGTGTGGTGTCGTGAAGCGTGAGTATTTATATACTATAGTGTGAGTTGTGTGAGTTTAGATGGTATGGCCTCCGAGACTCCTGACCTCGGGTTTTGGGGTGCCACAGAAATGGTATCAGAGCCTTAGGTTATCAAATCTTGGAAACGATAGGATATAAAATACGTAGACATAGGAACAATAAAATAATCAATTAGAACTCAAGTCGAGTTCGTCGTCGGGCTACACGGGTAGTCTTGACTGTTTTACCCTCAAGGGAATTTCGACTCTAAGTTAGTAACACCTTGCCTATTGTGTCAGGTACCAGTGGAGCCTAGGAGGGAGATTGATCTGGTTGATGATGTCATGGTCCCTGAGCGAGACCTTATTCCCGAGCCAGAGAGCCCACTCATTGATGATTCAAATGATGACCCTACTGAGGATGTCCTAGAGAAGGAGACTGAGCTTCCTGTCCCCGTTGCTAATGGCGTAGTCTGGAGAGATGTAGAGATGTACCCCCACCCGCCTATTCGCTCCACTACACCACCCCCAGGGATTCAGAGCCCTATGCCCTATACTGATGATGATGAGGAGGAGGCGATACGTGCACAGTTCCATGAGGTTCATGAAATATCCTCTAGCAACCCATATTCACCTCTACCACCACCGGCGACCATGCATGTAGCCGTACACGACTGGATAGTGGGTCATCTTAACGCTGAGATCACTGCGGCATCTGCTCGCATTGCGGAGTTACGCCAGGCACTGACAACTGAGAGAGCCACACGACTAGGATACCCAGGGGATTTCAGAGCTGCTTCCCCAGCCATAGCCCGCAAAGAGATTGATGGGATCGAGCTCCGTACCAGGGTTCAGATGAGGATGATAGTGGTTGGAGGATACATCCCGGTAGTTGATGTAGAGCTGATGAGTGCAGGAGCGAAGAGGAGGGTGCGTGACCTCACTCGCAGTGATAGTGACTGAGAGACTAGTGATTAGATATAGACCTTGAAGAAGGCTGGGTAACTTGTCACCAAATTTGATAGGATAGCTAGTAGTAGATAGCATTCCTAGCCCTTCAGGGTACACGGCTTATGTATTTTCATTTCAGTATTCAGGACTAGTAGTGATGTATTATAATCAGGCATGTATGAACTCAGCTAGTTGTTTCGTTCCCCAAGATATAAATGGGAGATCTTATTAATATATATCTAAGCAGTTATTAAGAAATTGATGTCTATATTATTGCACTTTATAAAAACCTGCTAGATAATAAATGACATGCTTACATACGAATAAAATAATCCAACTGTTATAATTACAACTATGTTGACCAATTTTCAATATCAGAACAATTACACCCTGTAAAAGAGGAACTAGGGCACAGCCCGCAGAATCTGTTAACCAACAACGAGGTGAACCTGACCCTGTAGTGAATGAGGAAAGTGAAGAAGACCTAGACTATAATGAATATGATGAGGAAGAATATGTAGAAGAAGAGGCCGAGGATACCCATCAGGGAGGAAACCCCATGAATGAATTTATGGAACTGTTAAGAGCAAATATGAACCAACAACCTATTCCACCACAGCCACATGTTACCCAACAGACTGCAGCTACTACCTTCAGAGCCTTCAAATTTCTCAAATCCCCAGAGTTTCTAGGATCTGCCGACCCCGTTGAAGCACGGGTCTGGCTCAAAGAGATAGAAAAGTCCTTCGAGATACTAGGTGTTGAGGAACGACACAAGACCATTTTCGCTTCTTACATGCTGAAAGGAGAAGCTAACTACTAGTGGGAGTCCAAATGAAACCTAGAAAATGATGTTGTGATTTTATGGGATAGATTTATCTGGCTATTCTTAGACAAGTATTTCTCTAGGTTTATAGAAACCCAGATGGAGAATAAGTTTCTGGAGTTGAAACAGGATAAGGTGACTGTAGCAGAATATGAGGCCAAATTTACTGAGTTATCGAGATTTGTGCCTGAATTTGTGAAAACCGAAGAAAAGAAAGTGCGAAGGTTTCAACTTGGTCTGAAATAGTGGATACAAAACCGAGTGGTAGTGTTAGAGCTGACAGACTATACCACCTTACTGCAGAAAGCCTCGTTTGTTGAAGCTGGCAGTGAGCAGAGGGTGAAGGAAAAGGAAGATAGGAAGAGGAATATAGGAAGCCAAGGAATAGGAACCGGGAATAGGAGCCTTCCGAGCAGGTTCGTCAGGGGAGCGGTGTCTCAACCTGCACGAGGCCCCGGATTCAGAAAGGCCCTGAGTGAGAGTGTTGGACAGGGCGGGGGATAATCTAGGGCCACATTTCATAGCCAACCCCGTGCCCCAATACCAGAGTGCCAGACCTATAAGAGAAGACACCTTGGGATATGTAATCAAGCGAGAGCCCCTCTAAAATGTTACAGGTGCGACCAACCCGGACACCTTGCCAACAGTTGTCCCCAATATAGCAACACATGTTTCCAGTGTGGGAAAGTAGGACATAAGAGGAAGGATTGCCCGATAATGAAGCCCCCAGTCTCAGGTATGAGCAGAGCTGCATCCAACCGACCCCCAGCTGCTAGGACCTTCAACATGACTGTTCAAGATGTTGTCTGAAACACTGATGTGATAGCAGGTACCCTTTTGTTAAATTCCGAACATGCAAATGTCCTATTTGATTCTGGAGCAACCAAGTCTTTTATATCTTAAGATTTTGCTAAAAAGTTAAAACTTAATTCCATACCCTTACATGAGATATTATGAGTGGAAATAGCAAACAAAGAAATAATTCCTGTAAATCAAGTACACCCTAATCCCATTTGCGTTAGGAGAATTTTATGTAATCTTAGGAATGGATTGGTTATCCAGTAACGGAGCGCAAATAGATTGTGAACGGAAGAGAGTGAGGATAAGAGCGCAAAATGAAAAAGAAGTAGTGTTTAAAGGTCAACGACGATACTAGAAATTTCTAACCATGCTACACGAAAAAAGATTGTTAAGAAAAGGTAACGAGGCCTATTTGGCTTATGTAATAGATACCAAGAAGGAAGTCCCTAATATACAGGATATACCCGTAGTAAACGAATTCGAGGATGTATTTCCAGAGAACTTACCAGGAATGCCACCTGATTGAGAAATAGAGTTCGCTATAGAATTAGCACCAGGAACGGCACCAGTATCCAAGGCCCCATATAGGCTAGCCCCAATTGAGATGAAGGAAGTAGCTTCTCAACTGCAAGAGTTACTAGATAATGGAATGATAAGACCCAGTGTGTCGCCATGGGAAATGCCAGAACTGTTCGTAAAGAAAAAGGACGGAAGTATGAGATTATGCATAGACTATCGAGAGCTGAATAAGTTTACTATAAAGAATAGGTACCCTCTCCCCAGGATTGATGACCTATTCGACCAACTCAAGGGAGCTGTACATTTTTCCAAAATAGATTTAAGAACAGGATATCACCAGTTGAAAATCAAACCAAAAGATATACTGAAGACTGCTTTTCGCACTAGGTATGGACACTATGAGTTCTTAGTTATGTCGTTTGAGTTAACCAATGCACCCGCAGCCTTTATGGATTTGATGAACAGAGTTTTCAAAAAGTACCTGGATATATGTGTGATAGTTTTTATAGACGATATTCTGATATACTCAAAAATAGAGCAAGAACACGCAGAACATTTGAGGATAGTCTTAGAAATCTTGAGGAATGAGAAATTGTATGCCTAGTTCTCGAAGTGCGAGTTTTGGTTGAGAGATGTTCAGTTTTTAGGACATGTAGTGAGTAGCAAAGGAGTTTTAGTTGACCCTGCCAAAATAGAGGCGGTATCCAATTGGGAAAGACCAACTACCCCAACAGAGGTTAGGAGTTTTGTGGGTTTAGCAGGATATTACCGAAGATTCGTACAAGATTTTGCTAAGATAGCCGGTCCACTGACTAGACTTACCCGGAAGACAGAAAAGTTTGTATGGACAGAGAAATATGAGAAAAGTTTTCAAGAACTGAAAAGGAGGCTGGTGTCAGCACTAGTGCTTGCTCTTCTCGATGGAAAGAGAGAGTTTGTGATATACAGTGACACATCGCTTAAAGGATTAGGATGTGTACTGATGCAGCACGTCAAAGTTATAGCATATGCCTCTCGACAATTGAAGGAATATGAGGGAAGATACCCTACGCATGATCTAGAATTAGCAGCCATGGTGTTTGCCTAGAAAATTTGGAGACACTACCTATACGGTGAGAAATGCGAGATCTACACTGACCATTAAAGCCTCAAGTATATTTTCACTCAGAAGGAACTGAACATGAGACAGAGGAGATGGTTAGAGTTGATAAAAGACTATGACTGTGAGATTTTGTATCACCCGGGTAAAGCCAATGTGGTGGCTGACGCCCTTAGTAGGAAGGAAAGACTCAAGATGATAATGACATCAGAGGAGTTAATTAAAGAATTTGAGAAGATGGAAATTGACGTGAGGATGATCGATAAGAGAACAGAAGGATTATTCGAGATTAAGCTAGTGTCGGAACTAACCGAAAAGATACGATTATGTCAGGAAAAGAAGATGAGTGAGGAAAGAGAAACATTGACCGGTGAAGAAGTGAGATGCGAGAAGGACGAGAAAGGGATCATGAGATATGCGTCCCGAATTTGGATTCCAAATGTGCAAGAGTTAAAAGATGAGCTACTGCACAAAGGGCACAGCTCTAGATATTCAATCCACCCAGGAAGTACGAAGATGTACCGTGACCTTAAGGAATATTATTGGTGGCCTAACATGAAGAGAGAAGTAGCAGAGTGGTTCAGCAAGTGCTTGACATGCCAGAGAGTGAAGGCTAAACATTAGCGACCTAGTGGACTATTACGGCCCCTGAAAATTCCGGAATGGAAATGGGAGCATATAGCCATGGATTTTATGATAGGATTACCAAGAACAAAGACCAAACACGATGCCATATGGGTTATCATAGATAGATTGACCAAGTCCGCACACTTCCTACCAATCAACGAAAGATACACCGTAGACAAGTTGGTAGATATTTACTTGAAGGAAATTGTAGTGAGACACGGCGTTCCTGTAGCCATAGTGTCAGATAGAGACCCAAGGTTTAATTCCCGATTTTGGAGAAGTTTCCAGGAATGCGTAGGCACCAGACTAAACATGAGTACCGCTTACCACCCCCAGACTGATGGACAAAGCCTAAGGACTATTCAGACCCTAGAAGATATGCTACGAGTATGTGCCATTAATTTCAAAGGAAATTGGGATGACCACTTACCTCTAATCGAATTTACTTACAACAATAGCCATCATGCTAGCATAGGAATGCCCCCGTATGAAGCTCTTTACGGAAGGAGATGTCACTCTCCCCTGTGTTGGGATGAAGTTGGAGAACACAAGATATTAGGACCAGAGTTAGTCCAGCAGACCAGAGAAATGGTAGGACTCATCAGGAAAAGACTGGTAGCAGCCTAGGACAAACAAAAGAAGTACGCCGACCAGACCAGGAAGGATAGGGAATATGATGTAGGAGATTATGTGCTATTGAAGGTATCTCCGTGGAAAGGAGTGATGAGATTTGGAAAGAAAGGGAAGCTGAGTCCTAGATTCATAGGACCCTTTGAAATTTTAAGGAGAATAGGACCTCTAGCTTACGAGCTCGCCTTGCCTCCTAATTTGCAACAAGTACACAATGTGTTCCACGTGTCCATGTTAAGGAAGTACCATGCAGACGCACGACATGTAATAGAATACGAGCAGGTAGATTTACAACCAGACCTGACCTACATCGAGCAACCAGTAAGGATAATGGACCAAAAAGAGCAAGTGCTGAGGAACAAGACTGTGAAGTTGGTTAGGATCTTATGGAGAAATCAAAATGTCGAAGAGTCAACTTGGAAACTTGAAGACGCAATGAGGAATAGATATCCCCACTTATTTTCTACTTGATTCCGGGACGGAATCCTTGTTAGAGGGGAAGACTGTAATAACTCGAATTTTTTAGACCTTGTAAAACGTTTAAATGAACAAGACTATGTAGTGCATGAGAAAATAAGTTTCGGAGTTGATATTACGATTATACGTATCAAATGAGTGTATGTAAACGCTATTAGTTTTCGAAGAAAATGAACTTTGAAAAACGACCGTATTTACGACTCATCGAGGATTACGGGAATCACAATATAATCACGAGATTAAAGCCCTACGGATTTATATTCAAGTAGGATAATTAAAAATATAAGGAATGAATACGAAAGGAATTACGTCGCGAACCATTTACGAGTAAGTATTACGAAAATGTTTAAGCAACCGAGCGAACGCGTAAACGATTAAATAAACGTAACGCACTAACTAAACCATGGTAAGAAAGTAACCATGGTTACTCATCAAATAGTGAGCTAACCATAGGATGATCAAGCTAGCTAGCAAAATAGTGTGCTAAGGAAGCTAACCATGTAGTTTAGCTTGTAACCTAGCAAGCTATTAAGATTTGTCCCCAAGATTTGCTAATAAACCTAGAATGCTAAACTAGGAAGAATAAAATCAAGTACAAGATATCACCCCATTTTCCTAGAAGCAACCTAGAAAATCAACCAAGCTAAGCAACCAAGAGTAGTATAAATACCCCCTTGAATGCTTCCATTCGGCCCTAAAGAAAAAGAAGGGGAATTCAAATTCAAAACTCAAAGTTCTAACTCTTGTTAAATTCTCCCATTAATTCTCAAGCCTCCTAGAAATTAAACTAAGGTATGAAAATTCTTTCATCTCTTTTTATCAAGGTTTGATGGGTGAAATAAAATCAAGAAACTCACTAGTGAATAGTATGAATAGTAACCTCTCTTTGGTTTCTTGATTTCAATGGTGGTTTTAGGTTCCAAAAATCATACCAAGCACTTCCAAGACTCATCCATCCTCAAGAACATATCTCAAGATTTCAAGAAAGGTAAAAATCTTTGGCCAAGCTTTATTTAAGGTTCATTTTTAAGATCTATTTAGTATGTGGTAGTAAACCTCGCTTCATGAGTGGTATTGATGAAATCTTGATATTTAAGTTAAGTAGATTTAAGGTTGATTGTGATTTTCTCAAGAACATGATGTTCTTGAGAGGATTTTGTGTGTTGATTATGATATGATGATTGTTGGTGGTTGTGTTAAGAGTTAGGGCGTAAATGAAATCCCGAAGCTTTAAACTGTAGTTTCTTAAAAAATAATCCCTGTTTAGGATAGAAAATGTTATAAGGATCTTTTAGGCGCTTGAATCGCTTCATTCCGATTTACGGATCAAAAGTTATGGCCGTTTTACTAAAAGTGATTTACGCGACGAAAACTGCTACAAATCATGAACTTTGAAAATATAAAGCATCGACTTCAAAGTGTTCATAAATCATGAAATTTTTACAGAGATTAAAATATTGAGTTTCCTAACTTCCATAAAAATCTTAAGTGAAAATAATGATTTTTCAATTTTATAAAAATGTCGGAGCCGAGACCGCGCAAGTAAAAACCGTAAGAATCCATAAGCGGAGCCGACGACGATAATAAGAATGGACCTAAGATACTTAGAAAAATGAAACGACCATGATGTGAATAAGGACTTAAAAGGATAATAAGGGTAATATAAGCTGAGAGGGTACATAATAAGTAGAGCATTAGTGCGAGTTGCCGTAAATTAGAACGGAACCTAACGAAATGAAATCACTACGCCATAGATGGCCTATCGCAATGGTTTGATCACGAGTGTTACAATATTATGTTACCTTAGCTATACCCATCTTAGCCTAACGCAACCTAGTAAATTTGATGTTACCATAACCTCTAGAACATGTTACTATAGCTACAAAGTGTTACATACAGTAACATGTGGAAACTTATGTTATAATAGGGTATTAATGGATAAAAAATAACATTTTATAGATAATTATATATGTATATGTATATAATTATTTAACTTCAAAATTAATTAAGTTTGATAATATAATAAAGATGTATTATTAAAATATAACTTCTATGGAATAATTGAATAAATCTATATTTATTTTAATTACTAAAGTACTTATAAGTTTTATATTATTATTTAAACAATTTTTAAAACAAAAATATTACAAATTATCATGATATGTTATTTTAAAATTAGCTAAACTAAATGTTTTGTTTAATTCTATAAACTGTACTAAGTCATTGATATTTTTTAAATTAAAAAAAAATTGAATACTATTCATGCTTAAATTTTTTATTAGAAACTAAAAATAAAATGAAATTAGCAATTTTTAGGTTGGTTCGGGCATGCTAAAAGAGGCTTTCAAATTTTGGCAAATGCGGGTTAAAAATTCAGGAAAATCAATGCTTCTCTCTCTGAAAACATCTCTCTCCCTACCTTCTCTAAATCTCTTTGTCTTGGTCGTTCTCTCTCACAGCTCTTACCCCCTCTCTTAGCTCTCTTTCAATTAAAAGGTAAATTAAAGCAAACTTTTTGATTAAGAGCTGAAATTTTACAGATATATGAATATGAATACTGCTTGAATCGATTCGAGTTTAAAACAGAACTAGGGTTTTTATGTTTGAATAGGATTTCAGTACTAAGTTTGTTTTTTCTCTTTGTTCAGGTGCTAAATTGGGATCGAATTAGATCTGGGCTTCTACTTTAAGGTACTACTTCTCTTCGGGTATTTGACGGTTTTTCTTTTAGAGGTAAAAATCGGGTGGGGTTTGAGTGACCAGGTGGAGAAAGCGGTTATGAACCCGGTTTGTTTAAATGGGTCTTCTTCTACGATGTCAATTTGAGAGGGTGGGATTGTGGGGAGATAGGAGGTTACGAGATTGAGAGGGTAGTCTTGGGCGCGGAGATGGAAGAGATGGTGGGATTAAGATTGGCATTCTTCAACCTCAGGTTAGATAAGTTTTGTGGTAAATTTTTGTTTGGGTTTAACAAAGTGTTTTTAACCTTTTCTACATGTATTTATTAGTTTTCATGTATAGTTGTCCGAAGATAAAAACTTACCGATTATCTTACTATCAATAGAATTAAAGATCCAGAAAGTTTTGCCCCTTGTTTGGTTTTGGCTGTGGAAGAGCAGAAAGTGAAGAAATAATGATAAAAGGTACTTAATTAGGTACTTATCTCCTTGTTTTATTTCAAATGTAAGTTATTTCAGTTATCATCTATTTTAATCGTACAGAGTACTATTAATTTCGAGTTTAGGAGTAGAGGAAGAAATGTTTTTAAAAGAAGCTGAATTGGGGCCTGAATGGTCGTCTAAATTGACAAGCTTTGATTATGAACCATTAGCTGCTGCAAGTATAGGACAGGTGATGTAGAGTTTTCACATTATTTCATTTTTTCTTTTATTTCAATTAACATTGCTGCCAAGTATTAATATATTTTGTTCTTTTTATTTGTAATTACAATATGTTTTAGGTATATCATGCTGTCACGAAGGATGGCTTGGACGTTGCTATGAAAATCCAGGATCCTGGCGTTGCGGATAACATTGATAGTGACATCGATAATGTGAAACTGATTTTAGATTCCACAAATCTGCTTCCAGAACAAATGTACATTGACAGTGCTATAAAAGTAAGTGATGTGTACATTATAATATGTTTTACGATCAAACTTGTTATAGTCAGCCGTGTCATCCTTTTTCTCCTTATATATAGCAAATACTTTCTATTTTACATGTATATACAAGTCCTGATTACCTTCCTTGTGTCTTCATTTTGACCTTCACAATAACAACTGCAAATTTAGTTGGTCTTTTTGAATCTAGATTCTGAAATAGGCCCGACAAATCCTGTTTTTATATAAAACTACGAGTTGATCTCAGATAGTCCCCTGTCTTATTCATCAAGATAGGTTAATCTCATTGTGGCTTGAGTAGAAATATGTTTGTAATCTATTCAAGGAAAAGCGGGAGTATAACTCTGAGAAAGAATCCAATGTTTTACCATATCGTGTATTCATTTTGCACTTCAAATATACATATTCAGTATTCCATTTGCAGTTCGATTATACATATTTTGTATTCTTTTATTACATCAATTATATTTAAAAAAAACTTTCCAGGTTCAACAAGATCTTAATTTCATTGCCTGGACATTTCCGACTCCTGTATGGAATTATCCATCGTTTCACTGGTATTGGTTGTATTAGTGCCTCTTTTATAGTACTATGCTAAAATATCCGTGCAGGTGGCTAAAGAAGAATTATCTCGTGAATGTGACTATGAATTGGAGGCGAATAACCAGAAAAGATTTCGTGAATTGTTATCTAATACAGAAGGTTGTTGTGTTCCCATGGTGATAGATGGTATACGGATTAAAAGGATTCTAACTACAGAACTTGTTTCTGGTAAATCACTTTTCCTTCGCCATTAATTCTTGGGCCAGTATTAGTACGTCTATTTTGATAAATTTTAATGTGCAAGATGGATCTTTACACAGCTTCCACGTTTAAGACCTTGCATGTCGTACATTTTGATGGTGAAGGAGTTGTATATATATTTTACATGTCGGTTACTTAGTGATAGTCACATGCATCAATATAAGAAAGTAGGGAGATTATTGAAGATCTTATATTACTAGAAAAATTTGAGATGTAACCCCGAAACACCCTTCCAATTTTCCTCTATTCCTTCTTATGTACTTGTAACTTGTCCTGCATTGTACTTGCTAACTGTAAATGCCATGAATGTTGGTGTTTATTCTAAGGCCGCAGCATTCTAGCTCGAATTTAATCGAGCATGGTTTATAGTACAGAGTACTATTAATAACACCGACTCCTCTTCTTAATCAACTAATCGTCATATTTGGTATGTCATTTATCCTTTTTATGTCCCTGTTAACATATTTGT
The DNA here is from genome assembly GCF_009905375.1 of Apium graveolens. Lineage (NCBI taxonomy): Eukaryota > Viridiplantae > Streptophyta > Magnoliopsida > Apiales > Apiaceae > Apium > Apium graveolens. The sequence goes on from NC_133648.1 coordinate 271,766,990, forward strand.
TTGTTGAAGTTTTTATAATATTTAGACTTTTCGAGTTTTAGATGTTCAGGTTAATTTTTGCCTAATTATTTGTAAGTTGTATACTCCCTGTGGTGTTTTACCAATATTTTGTCACAGAAGAAGTAATATGTGGTCCGGTTATTTAAATACGTTTACTTTCTGGAGAGTCATTGTCATTTCTCTTTGTGATCATGTCTAATTACTTCTTGCTAATTTATTTGTAATTACTTTAATTTACACACATTAATATATTGTATGTTTATTCCAGATTGATGATTTTAACCTAAACTCTCCTCTTCGTTTCCTCTGGACCTTCCTGTCAATTGGTTAATCAACGAACTTAGTTGTAAATAGAACATATGTTAAAGCTATAGTAGTATTTTTATGTGTGTTGTAGGATGTCACCACACGAACTGATTGAACACTACTACTCGAGACATTTTGTATCATACTCTCATTTTCCCTTGTCTTTTTTGTATCAATTTTTATGCTGGGTTGTACAGGCTTTATTACGAGTTCATTCTAGAGGGTAAGGAACACCCAATAAATTGTAGGAAACTAGCAACTGAGAAGAAAAATTGGTTTCTAACTTCTGACAATCACGTAAGGGGTGAATCCTCAAATGTGCAAATTTTGCTGGACTATAATCAACTTCTAAAACAATATGGTGGGTTTATTCTTAATGTTTTTTTGCTAATGAAACACTCTTCCCTCTTATTCCGTAAAGGAAGCGAAGGAGATACCACTAAACCTTAATGTGAGTGAGTGGCAAAAGGGGGCAGGGGTGTTGTAATGAATCTATAGTTCTTCAAATTTGTTATTAATTTTACCAACTTCTAACCAAATATGGTCAAATTTGTTATTAATTTCACCAACTTCTAACTAAAGACAATAAAGTCATATACAAATACATATATACATATACATATAGTAACTTGAACTCTAATATTTTTACCAACTCAGCAATTTATTTTTCGGTTTATTAACCTCCAATAACCTTGAAGTCTAAACGCAGACAGATCTCTGGAGTGTTGGTGTCATTTTGTGAAAGTTAATTAATACTATGATTATTCCTGGAAGTTAATATATATTTACTAATTGGATTATGTGAATTGTAGGGAATGTGTGTTGGTGGATGGCCCTCGTGTTGGGAAACACATCCAAGCAGGTGTCAAGAAAGTTTATTATCATTTCACCAGCCAAATGAGTTGATATCTGAACATATGTCGTTGGAGTGAATATTAGCTAAGTTTTGTGAGTCAATTGTTCCATGTTCCCTACTAGTAGGGAGTGGGCTTCTGAAGGGTAGGGTCAAGTTTTGGATGTAAATTAGTTGGTTTAATTAGTTCATTTTGTTGTGATTTCCTTAGATTGTAGACTTATGATGGTTGTAGTTGGTAGATTTTGAAGTTTTGAATGTAATAGTATTTGATGGGGGTTTGTAAAACTTGATTTGAAGTTTGGTTTGGATTGTTTATTTTATTGACTTGTATGAAATACATGTTTTATGGTATGTTCAATTTACAAACCAATCCTATTAAATTTTTTTAAAAAAATATGTTACATTAGGTACTTAAATTGAGGCCGCCTGTGGGACCCACCCATGGGGTCCCATTTTTTTTACAAATTCTAAGTGCAAAGGTAACATACATAAGGTGATACTATAGACACAGTTTGATGTTACTTTTGACTGCTATTGTAACACAAATGTCAATGTTACACCAGACCAAAAGGGATGTTACCTTAGGGGCCAAAGGTAACTCGAAAAAAAGCAACTTAATTTTTATGTTACCTTAGGCCTTTTTCTGGCTGTGGTAACACTTTTTTGGGCCTGTTGTAACATTTTCTTGGTGTTGCTGTAGGCCATTTATGGTGTAGTGAATATGTTTATGGTTATAGATTTCCGAGCAGAACCTAGAGCATCCTCCACCTCGAGATACCCAGGCAAGTTTACGAACCCAACTCCATTTACAGTTGTATTGTGAAAGTATTGTTTTATTATCATTGTATAAATACCATGTTTGCCATGATACGTAGTTGTTAAATTTTCGCATAATATAGCGATGTTGTACGATAAGTATATATCGTTAAATGTTTAGTCCGCTTTAAGCGTGACGTATTATGTAAGACCGAGAGTCGGTCGGGATTTAAGATAAAACCCGAGAATCATTCTGGTGATATGATAGGACGGTTATGAGTCCATAGTAGTACGTTTTAAAAGGGACTTAACGTCTACTTACGAAACATTAAAACCCCTCGAACTTTTATTAAAACGATTTCCCAACGATCATATTCCCTCAACTATATTTATTGATTCGAATAATAAATACTATATACTTATTCTTTTATCATGGACGTAGTATACCCCAGCAATTATTTATTTCAAACTTGATTAATCATTAAAGATTAATTAATTACGTAAACACAAACTAGTTGAGGAATATTATTTTAAATACTCTTTTGAAGAGTAAACTCATTCGAGGTTTAATTATTTATCGATTACCATTAATTAATTATTATTTAATTAAAGAGTTTATTTTGATTTAAAATCATAAATCCTGATTTAAAACATACTTTCTGATTTCGGAAAATCATTCGAGTAATTTCAGATCGTCGGATAATATTATCCCGACTTATTTAATATCTTGAATATAGTTTCAAGGAGAAACTTTTCCCCTTATTTAATTATCTGTTGACAACGGTCAACTCACATCCTTAGTACTTCTTCCGAAAACTTTCGGAAGTACATATATATATATAGTAAACCTATGCCTATCAACAAGAAAAATTCTTGGAGGAACTTCGATGTGGTTCGAGTTCTCGAGATGTGATAGGATTTCCTAATGGACAAGGGAGGGGTAGAATCCAAGTGCTTCGTGTATTGGATAGACTACTGGTACCGTAGGAGACGGTACAATATGTACCTATGGACCTTCGAAATGTGTGTATACCCGAAATGAGGACACATAGCCCGTATGCGGCAAGGGTGATAACCGAGATGTGAAGGTGTCGTCCCTCTACTAGTAGAAAAGGTTACTTTTATCGCAGTACGACTGATCATCGTATGCGGTGGCTCCAACGAATGTCCTAATTCTTCCAATTGGAATTGTGATGCAATACCGTAACCCAAGCCTAGGTGCTGGGATTACTATTAAAGTATTCGCAGGATAATAAAAACCCTTAAAAGAATTGTTTTCATAAGAAGGTGTGTATCACCAAGGAAAACTATTTTTGAATAAAACATAATTATCATATATGATGTTATCATACAGTCATTTTCATACTGTACATTATTATGCTGGCATTATAGCTCACACTTATTTTCCTAAATTGACACAACACAACAGTGAATCAAGATGTCTGCCATGAGAACCACAGCTAGGAAATGGGTAGGAAATGGCCAGCTGTTCCGTAGATTGTTTGGTGCTGTACCACAGTAGTCAGAATAAGCTGGATTAGTTTCCAGTTGTTTATAGTTCGGCTTATTTATAAGTATGACTTATGTAAGGTAATAAACAAGAAACGTATATTTGGCCGGCGGACTAGCCTTACCTAAAGGTCACTCCCCAGTAAGATTAATTTACTTTTGGGTTGTAATAATTATCACTTGATGGTTGAAAATTACTCTAGTTATGATGGTTCGTTTCCAAGACAATAACCTGTAAGTGTGTGTGTGTGTGTGTGATAAGTGTGGGGTCGTAAAGTGTGAGTATTTATGACTGTAGTGTGAGTTATGTGAGTTTAGATGGCGTGGCCTCCGAGACTCCTGACCCCGGGTTTTGGGGCGCCACACAATAACTTTCAAAGCGGCTTAGAAATTTTGGAGAAGTCCTTGATAAATCGTCTGTAAAAACCTGCATGCCCAAGAAAACTTCGAATATTCTTGACTATAGTAGGAGGAGGTAGCTGCTCAATAATCTTAATTTTGGCCTTATCAACTTCAATTCCGTTTCTTGATATTTTGTGACCCAATATGATGCCTTCTTTCACCATGAAATGACATTTTTCCCAGTTAAGTACAAGGTTGGTTTCTTCACATCTTTCCAACACCTTACCCAAGTTTTATAGATAATCATTAAAAGAATATCCAAATACAGAGAAATCATCCATGAACACCTCTAGAAATTCACCAACCATGTCAGAAAAGATAGCCATCATACATCTTTGAAAAGTCGGAGGAACATTACATAAGCCAAATGACACCATTCGAAAGGCAAAAGTACCATAGGGACATGTGAATGTAGTTTTATGTTGATCTTCTGGAGCTACAGTTATCTGATTATAACCAGAGTACTATCAAGAAAACAATGGTACTCTCTCTCTGCAAGTTTGTCCAATAATTGATAAACAAAGGGCAATGGAAAGTGATCATTTCTAGTGGCCTTGTTTAACTTTCGATAATCAATACAAATTCTCCAACCAGTGACTGTCCTGGTCAAAATTAACTCATTATTTTCATTTTTTATCATAGTGAGTCCACCTTTCTTAGGCACACATTGTACAGGACTAACCCATGAGCTATTAGAAATCAAATAAATGATATATGCATCAAGCTATTTGATAATCTCTTTATTCACTAGCTCTTTCATGATAGGATTTAAGCGACATTGTCCTTCAATGGACCCCTTAGCACCATCCTCCAACAAAATTTTGTGCATACATATGGAAGGGCTAATACCTCGAATATCTGCAATAATCCACCCAATAAATTTCTTGTGCTTCTTAAGAATCTCTACCAATTGCTCTTCTTGTGCATCAGACAGTTCAGCAGATACAATAACAGGTAAGGTAGAAGAAGGTCCCAAATAAGCATACTTTAGATGAGACAGAAGAGCTTTTAGTTCCAACTTCGGTGCTTCATCAATAAATGGCTTTGGAATCTTGAATTCCCTTGAAGATAGCTCGAGTGATTCAAAGCGGCCTTTAGTACTTGTACTTCATGAATTGGTTTCCAACCAAGCTAAAAGATCAATATCATCAACTTCAACTCCAGATGCATTAAGAATTAGTTGTTCCAAAGGGTCATGTGAAGAATTATCCTCTAGTTTTGCAGAAACTAGATCATCAACCAAAGTGATCGCCGAGCAAAATTCTACATCATCGGAATATTTCATAGCCTTGAAAACATTAAACATCACCTTATCATCTTGAACTCTCATTGTTAGTTCTCCATTTTGCACATCAATCAATGTTCTTCCTGTAGCAAGGAAGGGCCTACCTAAGATAATGGGAACTTCTCGATCTGCCTCAGAATTCAAGATAATAAAATCAGCAGGAAAGATAAATTTGTCTACCTTGACCAAAATATCTTCAATCTTTCCTTCAAGATGAGCAAGAGATCTATCTGTTAGTTGAAGAGTGACAGTTGTAGGTCAAACTCCTCCAATTCCTAGTTTTCTGAATACAGATATAGGCATCAAGTTAATGCTAGCTCCCAAATCACACAATGTCATACCATAATAAGAATTTCCAATAGTGCAGGGGATAGTGAAACTCCCTGGGTCTTTCATCTTCGGTGGTATTTTATTCTGCACAAATGAGCTCCACTCTTGTGTTAGAGCTACCATTTCAAACTCTCCCATTCTTCGCTTCTTCGTAAGAATGTCCTTCATAAATTTCACATAGTTAGGAATTTACTCAAGAGCCTCAAAAAGTGGAATATTGATGTGAAGCTGTTTCAGAATATCCAGAAATTTACCGAACTGGACATCTTGCTTCTACTTTTAAAACCGTTGAGGGAATGGTGGTTTTGGTTGAAGTGTTGGAACAACCTTAGAAGTTTGAATACCACTATTGTCAGAATTTTTTTCTCATTTTTAGTTGTAGATGAAGCACCTTCTTTGGAATTAGATTTAGCATCCTCCAAGACTTTTTTCTTTTTTCAGTGTCATGTCTTAACAATGCTCATTCCTAGGCTTTTCAGTGTCGCTAGGGAGAGTTCCCTATGGTCGATTTATCAGCTCATTAGCTAGCTGTCCAACTTGATTTTCCAAGTTTCTCAATGATGCCGCTTGACTTTGTATGAGTGCATCATTATTATCCATGTATGCTTTTAACATATTTTCAAGAGACGAAGATTGAGATGCTTGTTGAGGAAACTGTTGTTGAGCTTGTTGAGAGAATCCAGGAGGAGTGTTAGGCCTTAAGGCATTTGCTGAATTTCCAGAAGTAGCCCCTTGATTGATCCAAGAAAAGTTAGGATGTTGTCTCCATGATTGATTTTAAGTGTTTCAATAAGGGCCACCCTTATTTTGATTCCCCACATAGAAGACAGATTCAGGATTTGAAGGACAATTATCGTAAGTATGCTCTTCACCACAATACGCACATAAAACATTATAAATATGATTACCCTATGAATTCATCGAGTGCCCCATAGATTGGTTACCTCCCATAGTCAAGCTCTTGAACATATTCTCCATGGATGACATTTGAGCTCGCATTGAGGTCACAGCATCGACCTCATATATTCCAGCCACTTTTTTTCCATCTTGAGCTCTATTGGTTGTCCACTGATAATTATTTGTTACAATTGTCTCAAGAATCTCATATGCCTGATTATAAGACGTAGCCAACAAAGCCCCATTTGCATATGCATCCACCATCAACTTTGTTTGAGCATTGAGATCATTATAGAATGTCTCCATCTGAATGTAATGAAGAAGACCATGATATGGGAATTTTCTGAGTAATGCCTTAAATCTTTCCCATGCCTCATATAAAGATTCATCATCCAGCTGCTGAAAAGAATTAATCTCATTACGGAGCTTTGCATTCTTGGTAGAAGGAAAATACTTCATCAAAAAAATTTCTGCCAAATCACTCCAAGTATTTACCGAAGATGGTGTAATAGAATTCATCCAATCTCTTGCCATGTCTCTCACAGAATATGGACATAAATTTAATCTCAAAGCATCATCCGTGACTCCAGAAAGCTTAAAAGAATCACAAACCTCGACAAACAACCGAAGGTGAAGATGAGGATCCTCAGTAACCATCCCACTAAACTGACCGATAGTTTACAACATCTGAAACATGACTGGCTTTAGCTCGAATTGTGTTGCTTGAATAGTTGGTTTGACAATTTCAGAATTCAACTCATCAACACGAGGTTTCCCTTACAGCCGCATAGCACTATCTCTATCATCCTTCACCATGCCATTGGGTACCAAATCCTGGTTATTTACCGGTTCACCCATGATAATATTTGCTTCCTTTACTCTACTTTGCACTCTTCTTCGTGCTTTAAAAGTTCTCTCAATTTCAGGATCAAAAGCAACTAATCCTGAGGGTTCTTCGTTCATACACAAAGAAACCTTATAAGCAATAATAATTACTCCCGTTAGTACATAAGTTACTAAAACCAAACTGCAAGAAAATTAACTTAGCAATTAATAACTAAAACAGTCCCCGGCAGCGGGGCCAAAAACTTGTTGCATAAAATACTGATGTGCAAGTGTACACAATCGCAAACAAGTAATATAGTATTAATACCAGTTATCGTACCTCAAGGACTGTATATTTGTATTAGTTTGCAAGTAATATCTGACAATTCAGTTGTCGAGCACTAAAGGTGTTGAAGATATTTATAACTAAACTGATTAATAAAACCTAATTTAAACAAAGAAAATTAAACGAACATGAAAATTTGGTACGAGATTCAAATATTAGAAGATAAGTCAGGATAATTACTTCCCCCTAACACGTGAAAATTGGTAAAAGAGTTCTGATGTACTATAGCAAATCCACAGTTCACTAGCTAGAATTCATTGGTCATTCCTCTCGAAATCACTATGGTATAATTCCTATCAAATAAACTAACATATGTCTATGCCAATTTACTTTTCAGAATAAAATTAAGCACCAATTCACAAAGCTATGCATGATCACAATATATGTCTATACCGTAACAATATTATAATGACAATATATAAGCATGCATCATTCAAGTTTTATGTCTATTAACTATAACCCTCTCGGTATTATAATTAATTCAATAACCTACTACATTTGATCAGACAATAGCAAGTATAAGCATGAAAATCACTTGAACCAATAAACTGTAAAACTACATACAATACTCTTTAACAAAACACCAATAATTCCATGTTAGGGTTCCATAAAAATCCCAACTTAAATAAAATTAGTTCATAATAAAAATCACAAAAGCATCCAAGTTTTGATAACACATATTCATAAAGAAAAAGTGAAGGAGAGAATTCAAATCACAAAGATGGAGAAAAATAATCCAAGTGAACGTCTTAAATGTTTGTGTTTCCTTCCTCAGGCTTCTTCTTCTCTCTGTAATGTGTATCTGTCTATTGTGCTAACTCCTTCTAATAGTCCCATTAGGTATGAATAATAAATTTAATATATATAATAAAAGTATTTTTAATGAATTAAAGCAAATATAAGAAGATTTTCTAATTAGAATTGAATTCCGAGAAAGTGAAAATTCGTAGTTGACTTTTGGGCTCTAATTCTGGGCTGATTCAGATGGATTATAAATTCAAGACCAATTCTGAATTGAAGCTCTTCTTATAGGCTTTTCATGGGTTATTAAAACGTCAGAATCAGACTTCTAGAACTCCAGATATGGCCCAAATACTGTAGACTGCGCAGCTGGCCCATAAAATCCGATTTTTAATCAAATTAAACTCCAAATCTGATTTTGTAAACTCCAAACCTTCCTTTATTATATCTCCTTGATACCTACAATAAAACATTAATATTTATTAAATAAAAATCCAAATCAATGCAAAATAACCAAGGTATAGGGATAATATTAAGATAAAGTGCATGTTCATCACATCCCCACACTTAGCATCTTGCACGTCCTCGGGCAAAGAATAAAAGAAAAAGTTTAAGCCCTAAACTACTAGTACCACTACCGTAGGTTATCACGGCTGCATTTGGCATATGCAACAAGCCCTTTAAACCCCTAAGTAGCCCTAGTGGACGAGTAAGGTCTCGTGAGGGTTTATAGAAGATATACCCACAAAATTAAATATTTTCAATCACCAAGTCTTTCAAGCATGAAACATATCATAATACTCCACACATTATAAATCTCATTCACATAACATCCTGAAACTGTCTGAAAGTACAAGTACTCTCACTTTAGGTAACATTAACATATAATAATCCAAGATGGCACACAATGTCTTGGTAGACAAAAATATCATGAAATAGACATTAAAGCCGCATTTAGTAAATAACCACGTTATGGATAGAAATCTCATCTCTTAACTTACAAAAGTGTATAGGTGTAAGTGTTTTACTCAAATTAATCAATTTACATGTGCTACCATATGCTTGGTTGTCCACCAAATCTCCATTACTTCGTATATATGCATACATGAATCTAAAGGTATTTGTCAAAGGTTGTAACGAGACTTAGGTAAAGGGTAGGGAATCAAAGAATAGGCTAACAAGTGGCTAAGCTTGATAAACCAATAGAGCATAATGTTCACTTTTAATTTAAGCACCCAACATAAAAAGCAGATCATGTAAAAGTTAAGTACATATAACCATATACTTCCCCTGTTTCACATTGTAGTAATCAATGAACACAAATCCTACTCGATCTTCATTTTCATTTTTTTTCGAGTTTTTTTTCAAAGTCAAGTCATTCTCCAGTAATCAAGGGCAGTGAAAAGTTACCAAGATTGCGCTTAATACCAGCACATGTACAAGGATCGTCCTTTTCATATAAGATTGCATTTGCTACCAATTGATCTCAAAGGAGGACTTGATACTTTAATTTTTTTTCTAAGATCATGTAGCTCCATCATATTAATTCCCACCAAATTGTAACTCTTTTATGAAAGAAATCCCCACACTAAATATTCACCAACCCTGAAGTTGAATCAATATGCTCTACCAGTAAATTAAGACAAGAAAGAACACAAGTAGGCTCAAGAATTTTAGATTGGTGATATACGAAAGAAACGGATATAAGCTCAAGGGGGTTCACTAAGGATTTTTTTTTCATGGGTATTGTTTAGGTTTAATGAGGTTAATCCTAGTGACTTTGATTTTCCCCACATCTACAGAAACATATTGTAAATGAAAAACCATTAACATTTGAAACATGCAAGAGCAAGGACACAATAGGGAACCAGCAGGATACATAACAGCCCTTGTAAATATACCAACACTACACCATAAAATGCATATTGTAACACCAAAAAAATGTTGCATTAGGGGTTAAATATGTTGCTCTTGCCCCACTTTTAAGCTAAGGTAACATTTTCTTAAAGATAGGTTTTTCAATATTGCCTTAGGGGTCTAAGGTAACATATGATCCCGCTACTGTAACATGTATATTTATGTTACCCTAAACCCCTAAGATAACATAAAACATATTTATTGTAACTTAAATATATGTTACCTTAGAGTGGCACAAATTTTTTTTAAAAATAGGACCCAATGTGGGCCCCACACTGTAGTGACGTGGCATTATGATATGGCATGCTAATGTGGCATTTGTGGGGCTCACAATGCTGACTTGGCTTGCAACCTCTATACTAACATGGCATGTGGGCCCACAGTGGTGATGTGGCATGTGAGTCCTACTTTTTATTTATATCAATTATGTACCTAGGATAACACTTTAGTAGCTTTTATAACATATGTGCCTTGGCTATTGAAACATTTTAACAAGCTATTGTAACACTTTAATAAACTAGTGTAACATTTTACAAGAAACAAAATGAAAAACTACTATCTAAAAGTATGAAACGACAACCACAATATTCTTATCTAAACAAACTAATTCACGTTCTTTACATTACATTAGCATAATATTATAAACTTAAAAAATAATACTAGAAGCTACTGCTCATCAACTTATGCTTGGATTTGCTTCACTTTCTCATCAAATTCAACATCAAGGCTTTCCCATATTTGTTTATGTCCCCGTCTTTTCTGTTCCCTGAAAAATATCCACAGCATGCTCAGACTGCTTCTAGCTTTAGACAATATCCAGAGAACAATTTAAATGCAAGAAAAAGAGTGTAGCATTTTAAAAAATTAAGATCATAAATACTTCTATACAAAGAACATTTTCAGACAAGAGCATATATACACCATTAATTTCTCAAGAAATACAAGATAGATAATACTGGTGACACAATCACTTAGTTGCACAAGTATAAGACAAGACAAACCATCAAAATAGATCAGAGGCTTGTAATCCTGAATATACAAATGCAATAATAGCCACAGGATGAGCAACGAGCGTCGGGGGAAATTATACATTAACAAGTATATAAGAACAGATACTTGAAATCTTTAAAAGATTCAAGAAGAAACTTTCAAGATTTCCTACATTGGACAAATCCCTAATATAGTGTACACAAGTTGGAGTTGGAGGCCCTGCTTCAATATTGATATGAATTAATGAAGGTGCAACCATGAGAACAAACATGTATTCCATTTACACACAAAGAAACTGACTTGGTCGACCAGCACCTAATTTAAGCAATTGGCAGATTAAAAAAAAGTAACGTTAGCCTCCCAATCTGCCTAAAAAGCGACATTGCATTCACATGAATATATTTACAAAAACTGTTTCTTTTATCTTTTACCTTCCTACAGGAGACCCTTAGTAAATCAAATTCCTCGTACATGGATACCACAAACCAAAGCATAATTTTGAACCCGTTGAAGAAAGAAGTCAGGTTAAACTTCTGGCAATTGATTTAAAGTAAGTTCAACAACAAAAAGAACAATGATATACCACCATGCCACCAGATGTTCATAGGTAAACATCAATTTCAACATTCAACTAAGTCTGATTCTATAACTATTTTAAAGGAAAATATTGACCAGTATCGCTGCAAGATTCAAATAACTTAATAAGATTCTAAACATTTGAAGTTACATGTGTTCTTTCTCTCATTTGGGTTCACTATAAGGACCATGTCTAGATCCCAACCTCCATACACAAAGGAACAAAGAACATACTCCATTCTTTGCTTCTGGTCTAACAATTTATACTTTAAACTAATTTGATCTTCTAACTCCTTGGTATATACCTATAAATTAAGTTTTAACTAAATAAATATTATGTTTGATGCATGGCATGTCCATCAGTTGACATCTAACAAAGTCATAAATCTAGGATTTAACCAGGTGGTGTCAACCACAAACTTGTGTATATAAACTGGACATCGTGTGAATGCATTTTAGTGTAAAACATATTGTGAATACTCCCTTCTTCTGCCATTTTTTCTTCCAGCTTATGAACTCTAACAAATTTGTGTTGCCTCCCAGCTTTTTAACTCTACCAACTTACCCGTGCAATAGTTTTGGAATATGTAGCAACAACCACCAAAAGACACATGAACTACGTGCATTAAGACTTTTAGTAATCAATCTTAATGTTGTGTGTACTACTGTGCTTCCTCTCTCATAAGCATCAAAAGAATTGCAAGCATTATTTACAGGATATTTACATGATATTGTATAACAAGTACTTCTAATATCAGTATTCATGACCAAAAGAATTATTTGGATTATCATTTAACTTGATTTAAAAGAGTGGTTCCTACAGATAATTATGTTGTTATTCCGCACAGGTGGATTTAAATCAGTAAAATTGTTGTAACAATATAAGGTGGTAAAGTGTAGAAGATAAAGTATGCTATCTAATAGGCTAGGTCTTATGAGGTCTAAGAACTGCTTCTCATTTGATATCTTTGTTAACTTATTTACATATATCCTAAAAGTGATTCAAAATGAAAGAAAGAGAACATTGCACGTATGCAAATATCTATCGGTTTACCTTCAGATGGATACAACCAACTTTGTGAGCATAGCAGGGCTTCTATCTCCTCTACATTCTCCGGAGTAATCAAGTTGTGGTACTTGTTAATAGTCTGTTCTCCAAAGATAAAAGTTGTTCGGACTTCCTTCAGACCTACAAGTGAGTAAATCAAAGTACTTTAATTACCTAGGAGTTTCACAAGGATGCATTGCTTAAAGAATTACCAGTTTACAGAGTATTGTGTGCATGTAATCGATGAAGCTGCCTAGATATCTTCAGCAACAAACAAAAAATCTTTAGCACACCGAACAAAAAAGAAATACAAATTCCCAGGCCAATAAACATTGTTGTCTGTGACTACAGTTGTGTCTGAAAATACTCGAACTAAACTAAAGTCTTCAAATGTAACTGTTCTCACAGCACACCGGAAGATGGTATGCTTTCTAACAAATCAACACACCAGAGTATTACACACAGGACAAAAAAACTCCCTCACATTTGTTAACAATCGATAGATCTGCTCAGTTCAATCTATTAAGTGACCACATCAAAAGCTCCAAATAGATAATAAAACAATCACCAGATATAATATAGCAATCATCACCACGGCCTGCTTGGTTCTATCACTTATATAACAAAAGAAAATCGATATAAGTATGCTAATTCTACCATTCCTAATGAAGCAGTTAACATTGACACAAATTAATAGGAAAAAAAATTAAGAGCCTAACTAAAACATCATAAAATCAACACACCATCATCACTAAAATTCAGCACAATTCATCACAACTATCCAAAAAGTTACAAGCCTTACCTCAAAATTAGCATCAGAAGCATCACCCAATCAATCCTCTTCCCCACTCTCATCACAAAAATACGCAACCTTCTTCCGCTTCCCCATCTTCCCAATCCCCCTCTCCTCTTTATTTCTCAACAACCTCTCATCCGCATCTGTATCCACAACCAACGCCCAATTCTCCTCCTCAAACACCCCCTCCTCCTCATCCCCTCCCCATCCCCAATACAATCCCCTTCTCATTTACCCTCGAACTGCCTCAATTTCTTCGACTTAGTATTCGTAATTTAGCATCTGAAATCTGTGGGGTGTGCTGCGTACTCGAAAATGTCCGTGCTTCCAACACTAATGATGTATATGGACTTGGATATCCATTCATCAGCTTTAGCTTTTCCCAATACCTCTGTGATGTTGGCACAAACGGTCACTAATTATTGGATTTGCTTTCCTAGAGGTACTACCTCGACCTATCATTCATTTCAATAACCAATTCAATATTAGTAAATTAAAAACAAGATCTCAATTAAAAAATAAACAAACAAATACTTGTTGGCATATATCGCGAGTAGGAAAAACAATAAAAGAAGCCGGAAACTTCGGAAAAAAAGATCCCGTAGAACATAAACATAAGAATAAAGCGCAAAAATCGAAATCACCTTAAATCTAAGCCTTCAAAGCCTCAAAATACAAAGCCCTAATTTGAAGAACACCTGAAATTAAAAAAGAGAAAGAGATTAGATGAGGTTTAACGGAACATAAATATTAACAAAATAAAGAACTGAAACCATAAAGTCTTCACCCCTCAAATTGATTGAGCCCTAACTTAACCTGTAAATCAATTCAGGCATAAATAGAAATTCAAATCCTAATTACGTACTGAGACTGAAAATGGTGTGTGAGAGAGCCAGAGTGATAGTGAGAAAGATTAGGTGGAGACAGTAGAGAGCATGAAAGACAGAGGAGAGAAAGTAAAAGTGCCGAGAGTGAAAGTCGATTGAGGTGGTGTAAAGTCAGAGAGAAAGTGGTCAAGAGAGGTTATATGGAATTTTTTAAACCGGTTGAAAATTTGGGCGGCATTAGCCCCAAAAAGTTTCTTGCTCTGGCCCAAAATTTTTTCTGGGTTTGTCCAAATTTGCTATAAATATTAATCATTTTTTTAAAAATCTTAAAATTATTATTATATAATAAAATTTATTTTTTATTATATGTACTATATTTGTTTATAAATTACTATATTTACATTTTTACACATCTTTATTTTTATAAGTTTTATATCATTTTGCTCATATTAATATAAGGATTTGTACTATTTATATTTGTTATTAGTTTTAATATTTTATTTTAAATTTTTAAATTCATTATTTTATATAATTATTTTATTTTATTTTTAAATTTTGTTATGTATAAAGTTCTTATTTCATCATGTATCTTATGTATTCCATTAGTAAGTTACCTTAGATTCATGAAAAAAGAATTTAAATTAAAATTTATTTACAAAAATTATTATATTTATGTTTTAATACTCTAATGTCACACTTTGACAAGAATGTTGCATGCTGTAACACTTTCTACCTAATGCAACATCACATTTTTGGTTAGCGTAACACAAAAAATACAATGTTAAATTAGCTCATGACTACCATATCTAAGGTAACATATTAGGTAATATTCTTTAGGAGGGGCGTTGCGATAGGCCATCTATAGTGTAGTGGCAGCTGGCCCATAAAATCCGATTTGTAATCAAATTAAACTCCAAATCTGATTTTGTAAACTCCAAACCTTCCTTTATTATATCTCCTTGATACCTACAATAAAACATTAATATTTATTAAATAAAAAATAAAATCAATGCAAAATAACCATAATATATGGATAATATTAAGATAAAGTGCACGCTCATCAGATACCGACAAGTCAAAAATGTATATAGAGATCTCTGAGATATCGACAAGACAATTCTACATGTAGAGATCTCAGACATATCGATAAGTCATTTAGCATGCAAATATCAAGAGACCTCAACAAGTCAAATATACCTATAGAGAACTCTGAGATCTCGATAAGTTATTATACTTATCGAGATGTCACTTCTCTATAGAACAAACTAGAGATCTCGATATGCCTTTTCAATTATAAAATGCAAACAAATGAATATTCAAGATTATCAGTCAAAAAATGATTTATCAACTAGATTGAAAAGTCTACAAAGTAGCTGGGGAGAATACAAGATCAAGGGTCAAGATTAACTGGACAAATGGTGGTCACAGACCTGCAAGATTCTGCACAGATTTGCTAAGCTAGAAATGGAAATATAAAAGGTTGCTTTAGAAATTGGTTTAGTTCTTTTTAGTGCAAGTTTTGTAAACCCGTGTTGCTAGTGTATAAAGGATGCATGGGTCCTTAGTTCATAAAAAAACAAATTCATATCTCTTGTATTCTCTGAAGATAGAAGCTGAGTTCTTTACTTACAAAGAACCCAGGATTTGTAGCAAGACATAACTTAATGTTAATACAAAATTGAGTGAGTTTAAAAATATTGTGTTTGTTGTTTTATTTCTGCTAACATAATATAACTGCATCTCTTGTCTGCTTTGTTCAGACAACAAACAAATATAAAAAGGCTTAAAAATATTCAAAACACATTCACCCCTCCTCTGTGTTGTATTCAATATCTAACATAGATACAGATTGAATAATATTGGGAGATTAAACTAATTAACAAATTCAAAAAATAAAAGACAAACATATAAAACTGATAGCAATTACAAAATAAAATAAAAAACAATCAATATAAATTTCACATAACAAAATAATGACGAAAACGCTATTAATTATACTTACTTGAAGATTTAAGATGGTCTCATGGATGAAAATGGACAAAATATAGGCGGCTACTGGAAACAAAGGGCGGGGAAGAAGTAGGGTTTCTAAAAGTTCACCTAATTTCGACCGCAAAACGTCGTAAATGCATGCTACACGGTTAAATATGTACTACATAAGTAGTATATAGCTCTTAGGCTAATACAACATAGGGTAGTCGTATTGTAAATTTGACCGACTTCGGGTGTATTTAGTTAAATTTGACTGCTCTTGATTGTATATATTTAATACAATCATATTCAGTTGAACTATTCTTGAAAATTTTAATAAATAGCCAATTCTTTGGGAAATAAGAGTTTGAAAAATTAAAAAATTTGTACACCATCCAAACTTCTCAAAATATATTACGTGCAATAGGTAATATTCGTACTAAGTACAATTGGGAAAAATTTCTACATCTCTATTTTTAAAAATAAAATTATTTGATAGATAACCAATTTGTAATTTAAAAAAATAAAAAAATATAAATTTCTCGTAACACATAATCGCTTTTGAAACCTATATTTTTCGCATGATTTGAATTTTGTCCTTCTCCAAATACAATTATTTCTCTAACTCGTACATTAAGATTTAACTTTTTTTTTAAAAAAAATGTTAAAATTAATACAATGGCCAACGGTTGTATTTATAACCGAGTGTGATTGCATTTAGCTTTGAATTACGTAGAAAAGGTGGCGGTTTTTTACCTTCCATTTTAATAAAAAAACCAAACACCTCGAGAGTTATCCCGTTTTTCAGAAATTAAGTGACGATTGCATTCAGTCGAAAAAATTTAAAAATGTGGCGGGCTTTTTCCGCTCCTTTTTTCCTCCGGCTAAATACGATCGATTAATATAAGCGGTGGTAATATAAGCGGTGGTATTGCTGGAATAAACTGTTTCCAGCTTTTCCAAGAATTACCTATCAGTTTTATCTCAAAAAAATTATTTTTATATATTATATCTCAAAATATGTATAAATTAAAAAAATTATTAAACATCATCTAATTTTTCTTACAAAAATTTTTTCACCAAAACATTTTTTCATAGCACAACAATTTTCAACACTCCCAAACGGAGCCTAAATATAACTGTTCAATTATGACTGCTGCTAAATACAAATGCCTTCGGTCATTTTTTGCCGCTAAATTTAAATTTGACCTGGTCAACACACTCAAATGACCGGCATCAGTCATTTTTTAGCGCAATGGTAACTGAACCAGAAAGGATTTAACTTTCAATTATAGAGTACTAACTTTTAACCTACTGGTCCCGGGCCCATGACCTATTTGTTAGTGTAAACCCTGTTTAAGCATTTGTAGTTCACAAGCTTTGCCGAATGAGAAACACAGTTAAGTTTAATATTCAAACCAGCTTGCCTCGTGTTTCAAACACAAAAGGGGCTGGCATAAAATAATTTCAAGAGGATAATAATTTTATGAGAAGTCTTTTATTTTTATGCATTTTCATATTTGTTATTGGACTTGGTAATCATACGTATACATAGCATACTACATATAGATCTTGAATCTTGAATAAAATCCCATAGAGAGAAAAACATCTGTGTCGCGTAAAGACCAAACCTGAAAATAAAAAAAAATAACCTTTTTATTTATTCACAGCCATTGATTTATATATCTCCACAGCCATTGATTAGTTCAATTCAAGGTCTGCCATAAATTCTTTATAAACCCTTTAATATAGTAGTATAATAATGCAAATAATATTTACTTGAAATTTTTTTAATATTTCACGTTTACTAAGTTCTATTTATTTGAAATATCAGATATAATCACTGCATATCTGTGTGTAGTTAACTTGTTCAATGATTGACCTTTTCAGTTGTAAAACTTAAGAAAATAAAATCAATCAACATGTAGTCAACATTCAAATCCCATGCAAAATGTTCAAGACTGTGACTATAAATAGCACGTCTCTATATCCTTATTCTCCCCATCTTACATTCTTTAAACACTTTCTGCTTGCCAAGAAAATCTACATACATATTATTCATTTTACTTTGCTCAACAATACATATACGTACCATGGCACATTTAAGCATTACTCAACTGGCAATTGTATCTATTTTTGTGATAATTTTATCAGTAAGCAGCACCCACGAAGCTTGCAGACTCTTAGACGAAGATTATGAAAATTTCACGAGAAACAATGGAAATATTATTTTTAATAATTTACATTTACAAGTTCTCCAACGAGGCTCCGGTTCAACTCCAGGACCCAATGGCTGCAGCTACGTTGAAGGCAGTAGTAACCCTTGCAAAACGGGCTAACAAAATTTTGCAGGCCACCGCACCGTGGCTTTCCGCCGCCATTGCCACTGTGTAGCCACCTGAAATTGTCTTGTGAAGACGTGGCCTAACAATGACTTAAAGGAGAAAATCGTGGGGATTTTGTTCTGAATTTTCTTTGAATATTCTTTGATTTGTTTTCCTACCATTGCTGCATGTATTTTTTTTCTTGTTCTTTTACTGATCGAGTGCTAGATTCCAGATTTTTCTCATAGGGTAATTTGTCTGCAGTGTGATACTTAACATATACTATAATATTGATCTGTTAATTTTATTCGGTGTTCATCTCGCGTTTTGATTTGCAGACTGCCCAAGTTGCTATACGCTTGTTCTCGTTAGTTTCTTGCTCATTGACGGTAATCGTCTAGGTGCCTAGATCCGGATTGACACCCGATTTCTCTGGAACCTGTGTACTTAAATGACTATTTTACGTGTTAATAGTTAAAATTTTAAAATTTTTTTGATCATTTTTACCGGTGAAAATTAGCATTTTAACTGTTTAACTTTGCAAAGGGCACTTAAATTTTTTAAGTGGACAGCTTATAAAATATACATATTTATATCTTAAAATTTAAATAAAAAATTGTTAATTTTTGATTCTATGAGGCATGTGTCCCTACTGACACCTACATAAATCTGCCATTGGCCTTCAGACAGTGATATTCGCCCGGACTCGTACCCGGGCGGCGATTTATTTTTATAAAAAAAATCGATCAAAGTCGAGTTAAAGCGGTTTAGGTGGTCAACAATCATGCCTAGGCGAGACATAATTATATATATAATATAAGTTTTTTTATGATTTTTTTTCATTAATTTTATAATTTTATAAAATATCATGCCAATTTATAATATAAAATATTGTGTAAGAAGTAACAAAAAATTTAATATATTTATTTTCTTACATAAAATATTAACATGATATAATACTAATTAGTTTAGAAGTGTGATTTAAATATATTTAATATTTTAAAATTCGATAATTAGTTATAACGAGTGTGAATTGTGTTGATATTATTCAATACCATTCTATTTTTCTTTGTCAAAGCAAATATTTAACTTATTGATTATTGGCTTAATGATTTTTTAACCTTAAAGTATTATCCGTTATACCCATCAGCCCCAAGTCATACTTTTTTTACCTCTATAATTTCGCTATAAAACGACATATCGACAAATATCGAAGGATAAAATAAAAATTTGCGGAATATACAGGTTACCATTTACAATATAAAAAATGTCTTGGTACATTCTCTGCAATTGATCAATTATATTTTACATACGGGCAGTGATAACTATTGACAAAATCTAACCAATCAACCAACACAATCCACACATTATATCACTACTCCATAAATTTAATTAAAAAAACTTAAAGTTCTATTATCCATACGCAATATATTGATGGGTCTCTACATGGTGCATATTACAAGATTTTTTATGGAGATAGAAGGTATCCCTAGAAAACACTTGCACAAAACAATTAACACATAAGCATGATTTTCATGCTACGCAATGATGAACTGTGACTAACAAAAAATTTTGTGACTTGGAATTAGAAAAGAACAGCACAGGATTTGTTACTCACTTATTTTGAAGTCACACTGACAAGCTTATGGTGAAGAGTCAATCGAAGTCCTTATCTGACACACTCATATGTCTCTAAAGCAAATACGATGGCGCTGACAAATAACTATTCGGTTCATTAATAATTCACCAGATCTAGAGAATATAAAAATAGAGAATATAAAAATACCCAAAAAATACCCGGTATTACCTCAATATCTTAGTCCTTGATAGATATTATAACTCAACATAGATCCAACATCTTAGACCTAAGTTTAAACCCAATAGCCTTAACCAAAAATCCAACAGCTTAGATTCAATCGCCTAAAATGAAAAGATCCAATAATTTATACAAAACAATCATTTTATTAGAGCAATATATATTTACCACATAATTAGAGCAATATAAAAAATAAAAGAGTCATATGTGTGTATTTATCACCTAATCAAGACTCACGTGGGAAATGGTCATAAAACCAGCTTTTGGTTTGATACTTGGGCTTTGGATATCCCTTTCTCTAGCATTTGTTCTCATAGA
Organism: Apium graveolens; assembly: GCF_009905375.1. Taxonomy (NCBI): domain Eukaryota; kingdom Viridiplantae; phylum Streptophyta; class Magnoliopsida; order Apiales; family Apiaceae; genus Apium; species Apium graveolens. The sequence goes on from NC_133648.1 coordinate 271,787,826, forward strand.
GATATTTCGGGAATGGGCTTGAATAAGTACAACACTGTGGCTGATTTTGGTGTGGAAGGTCAGGTGGTGTGGCCTCAGGAATTGGTCCATAAAATCCCTGATTTACAAGGTCTTTCTGTTCGACTTTCTAATTCCTTGGACCAGGTGAAGTGGATTTCTCGAGAAGGGAAAGAAAAGTGAGGAATTTTTCTATTTCTCAAGTCTGGAATGATTTGAGGCTGCATCGAAGTATAGTTACTTGGTGGCACCTTGTATGGTTTCCAAAAAGTATCCCTAAACACTGTTTCACCCTTTGGTTGGCTATCCGTCAGAGGTTGCTAACTCAAGATCGGCTCTAGAGCTGGCAGATCCAACAAAGAGTAGTTTGTAGCTTCTGTGAGAGAGTTCAGGATTCTGTGGAGCATCTGTTTTTTTATTGTGGATTCTGTTGGATGGTTTTGGTGGAATTCCAGCGAAGAGGTTATTTACTGAGTTTCCAGGGGAGATGGGAGAGATCCATCCAGATTTCGTCTTCTTCTTGGAAGGGGAAGTCCTTATTTGTTTTAATCAATAAGTTGATTTTAGCAGGGGTGGTGTTTCACGTTTGGCAAGAAAGAAACAGACGTCTTTTTCAGTCTAAAAGGAAGCAATTTTGGCAAGTTGTGGCTGATGTTGAAGATGATGTTAGGAAAAAACTTCAAGGTTTGGCAGTTGTTAAAACTTCGAGGGTGCGTGAAGAACTTTCGAGGTGGGGAATAGCTGTAGAATAACCTTCAATCCAAAGAGTCTGTAATGTCTGTTCATAATAGATTATGTGGTGCAAGGAGAGTTTGGTTTGTGATTCAGTTTGGATGGGTTTGTTGTTTTCTGGTCTGGTTTATTAGGGTTGGAGTTTGGTTTTGCCATTATTTTCTGGTAGGTGAGATATGGAGGAGAGTTCTTTATTGGTTTAGTTCCTTGGATTTTATTTCGGGGAATAAGAGCAGAGATGGGTGGGGTTGTTATTGGAATGTTAGTGCCCTGGTTTTTTTCTGGTTCGGTTTGTTGGTTGGAGACTTACAGGTCCTGCTGTGGAAGAAGGATTCAGTGGATTCCCTCTCTGTTAAATCTTGGTTTAGGATTTTTGGGATGGGTTTGTATATAGTTGAGGGTTTGTTAGGGTGGAAGTGGGTTTTTGGTTTGTGCTTGAGCTTTTACTGGTGGAGCTGGTTCTGGGATTTTTTTATTCTTCATGGAGTCTGATCTGTTGATTGAATGGGCTTGGATTTGGATTGGTTTTGTTCTTGGTGGGGTTAAGATGGCTGGTTTCATGAATATGATGCTCGTTTGTATGAAGAATGAGTTAGTTATGTTGAATTCAGGAAAAAACTATACTCACTTGAAGTTGCAAATGCTCTTTTCGATTTACGGGGGAATCAATCATTTTACTTCTTGTCGTTTTTGGACTTCTCTGTTCGATTTTGCAAGCTGGTGTGTGTTTGTGTTGTGTGGGTGGGTGTGTGTCTGCGTGTGTCTGCTTGCGTGTGTGTTCGTGTGTGGGTGTGTGTTGTGTGTGGTGTGTGTGAATAAGGGTGTTTGTGTGTGTGGGGGGGCTTGGTGGGGTTGGGTGTTTCTGCTTGCTCTGTTAGGTGTTTGAAGGGGGGTTATTTAGTTTGTGTTTGGGGGGTTAGGGAGTGGTTAGGTTTGCCAGTGTGGTGGTGTAGAGAGGGTTTGAAGGTGGAAAACCAGAAGGTGAGTTTTGCTCTCAGGTTATTACGGTGTTTGGTGGAGGTGTGTTCTGTTCGTATGAGAAGCTGGGGTGGCTTTGGGGAGGAATTTCTGGGTAGAGATGTTAAGTTGGGGTTGGTTTACAGGGTGAAGACTTTCGGTGGAGGAGTTTGCGAAGACTGGGATCTCTTTTTCCAAAGTTGGGGTGGTGTTTTTGTTAGGGTCTCTGCAATGTCGAGATGTATGTCTGGGGTCTGCTTGATATGGGTTCGGTTTCAGGGTCTGCATACACTTGGAAGTCCTGCAATTTTATTAGTTGCTGCTTCCTCGATAGGTCAAGGATTTTTTCTTCTGATTTTCATTCTGCAGTGCAAAGTCTAGTTTGCGTCGTTTGTTCTTGTAGCTGTCACGGGTATATGGATGCTTTGGAATGTCTGGTGTGTTTACCTTGGGAGTATGCTGTCTGTTTGGAGGGAGTTTTTTTGGATTTTTCACACTTCTGCTGGTTTTTTGGTTCGTGGGAAGCAAAATGGGCTGAGGTTGTTGTTTTGGGTTGGGCCTATATGGTCTTGCATTGTGGTGGGCTGCTCTTCTATTGGGCTTTGGAGTTGGGCTGTGGTTTTTGATTTGTTTCATCAGGCTAGAGGTTTTCTTGGGCTTGTGTGGCTGTCCTTTTTGACTTTTATGGGCTGGGGTTTTAGTTTGGACTTTATTGTCTGGGCTTTGATTTGTCTTTGTCAGGCTTTGTTGTTTTATTTTCTTTTCCTTTTCATTTTTTCTCTTGAAGTTATGTTTCAAGAGTTAAATCCTTAAGGAATTCTCTTTGTATTTTCTCTCTTTTTAATATATTTTACGAGGCTTAGACCTCATTTACCCAAAAAAAAAAATTAAAGCAATAACAAAACCCCCAATCTATGGAACCCTAAATACCTGCAAAATGAAAAAAAATATGTTAGTAACCCTAATATAGGGTATAGTGTTTGTTCATAGTGTTTGTTTGTGTATTCTAATACCATTTTAATTCTTTGATTCAGAGCTTTGTGTAACTTCAATAGGGACTGTATATTGAGAGGAAAAGTGTGTTCGAAGAGAGAGTGTATCGAGAGAGTTTGAGAGAGACAGAGAGTATTTTTGTCAAAGTCGGTGTTTTGGGGGAGTAGATGTTTTAGTTTAGGGGGAATATTACCGTCCAAAAATTCACTGAGATAACTGTGTCTAGCCATTTTTTAATTTTTATTTTGATTAATAAAATTATTTTTTATATAATTTTATATATATTAAAAATGTCTTATTTTATATAAATATAATATTACCTATTTCAAAAATGAAATATATTAAATTTTAAAAAATACATAAATATTACATTTGATAGTCATGAATAATCCTGAATATAATTATAATTCTAAATTTATGATAATATATATACTTTTAAATTTATTTATTTTAAAAAAAGTGGCTAATATAACACCAGATACAGGTGTTACATGTTGTGCAACACCGTCACTCTCATGCAACGCTAGCTTTAGAGTTATTATAACATTAAATCAGTAGTTTTATAACATAATAGAAATTTCATAACTACTGCAATGAAATACTTGTAACGATTTTCAAAAAGCATTACATCAGGCCAGTTAAGGCATAATGAGAGGAATATCGGAGCGGAAAAGGATTAAAAGGGGTCAAAAGGTATGATTTCATACATTTCATAAAAAGAAAAGTCTAGCATTTTATCTAATCCATCCAGAGCCGTGTTCGTCTGTTCAACTGCAATGGCAGCCTCTACTTGCATAATTCGCGAAGTCATTTGTAATTTGCTCAAGATCAACCAAGCCGCAACTGGTGATTCCTTGACAGCCTCATTACCATCCAACACTGCTACATAATTCCGAAACTTCAACAAGTCTGCAGGAATATTGTTGTATGCCATGTTATCTTCTACTTGATCAACAACAATTATCGGTAATTCTTGAATCATATCATCATCTGATAATTCAATTACATCACTAGTATCATCACCGTCCAAACCTTTATATGATTCAATATTCTTTTCATTTTTCGCCATGATACAACCGGTAACTCTTACACAACCGTAACATCTTTCTCCTTTACTAAAAAATTAGGAACACTCTCTACTTGTGGAGGCTCATTCATTCCTGCAACTGCTAGTGAAGGTAACTCTTGAAAAATATCAGCAGTTGTATCATCCAAAATCGCGTTCTGATCATGATTCTCAGCACCATCAAACTATTTAAATTCAGTTGTCCATCCATTTGTATCCCAATTATCTCTAAAGCCATCCAACCATTTGTCAGCATTTTTATCAACCAATATATCGAGACCAGGCTCCCTATCAAATTCAGCGCTCCAACCATTTTCATCCCAGTCTTCTCCCGACTCATTAAAAGGTTGATCATCATGATCACCGCCTCCCAACCGCCTCTCATACCGAACACCACATTCAAATTTTCCACATCATGTGGACTATATGTATCTGCATAAGTATCTGCTGCGACAATGACATTTACGATCGGAAGAGCTACTTCTTTTCGGAAAAGTAGATTTTGACCATGAGTATGGAAATCTTGCTATGTTGTCACTGCTTGATCGGACATCTCCACTTCCTTAATAATATCACATATCACATAATCCTCAATCCCCAACAGTGAATATTTGTGCATAATCCAATGACCATGATCCTCATCAGTGATCTTCTTCTTCTTAAATTTATCGTCATTATCTCTATAAAAAGTAAACAATTTCTTGTACCCAATTTTATCCCGTGCGACATTATTTACAACGCGAGTATTTTGAGCCTTCCAAGAACCCCACCACTTCTCCTCGTTACGCGTGTTTTATTTCTGCATAATTGGATGAAAATATATATGGTCTTGGTAATCTTGGTACAGGAATCATTAGACGAAGAAGATGTGATCCAATGATGATCATCATCTTTAAGAATCTCTCATGGCATTAGACAATCATCGTAAATCTTAAAATCTGCTACATAATGATTGCAACCCTCAAATTTGTGTCTTAGATAATATCCAACAAGTATTTCATCAAAGGGCTTGAAACAGAACCCTGGTATTCTCAAACACTTGCATGCACAACTATTATGATTATCTTTTCTTTCCATTCAAATTTCTTAACCAGATACTCTCTATCTCTCTCGCTCTCTCTCCCTATCTCGCTCTCTTTCAACTTTGAATATACGCTGGTGTTCTTGGTGTTATCCCTCTAAGCGCCCTAAGTGTATTCTCTCTCCGTGTGTATTCTGGTGAATCTGACAAAGATTATAATGTGGTTGCTGCTATTTATATATTAATTCAGAAAAATAAAGTGTTAAGAAACCCTTCTGTTACTTATGCACCAAGTATGATATAGTATTCGTCTTCATACATTTTAACCCCTATAGTATTTGTATTCATACCTTTTAACCCTTTTCCGCTCTGATATTCCTCTATTTTGGAGGGAACAATTTTAGTAAAAGCCAATATCCTCCGATATTCACTGATATGTCATTTTGGTGCGGAAAAGGGTTAAAAGGTATGATGACTAATACTATAGGGGTCAAAAGATATGACTTCATATATTTGGGGGTGATGGGTATAACGACCTATACTTTAAGGGCCAAAAGGTTATTAATCCTTGATTATTATATAATTATGAAAATTAAAAATAATATTTATACTCTTTCTAATAATGTGTCGACTAATTGGTCTGATTAATCTCAAACGTACTCTCACTGCCTGGATGCCTACTGATTTTTTTTTTATATTTGAAGTTGATTAGATCGTATGTCTTTTCTAGTGTTATAAGAATGATTGAAGGGGTTAATTATATGATATATCGAGAAGAAAATGCTAATAAATTCTAATTTTAAATGCCTCATTAAAGATTTTTCTAGAAAAAATTCGAGAAAATTAATTTTTTAAGTCATGAGTTATCATTTTGTTTTGTTTTTTTTGACGTAATCATTTTGTTTTGTTAGGTACACAAGTGAGATTGATCTTGATTTTTTCAAGACTTGATATCTTTTGAATTCTTTTTCTTTCCAAAACGAAGTGGGAGGAAAATTATTTTAGATGGCACAGGGTATCTTGAAAATCAGGGTGGACCGCTTATTATAGTTTAGAGCATGCCCAAAATTATCATTATAAATGTCATTTAAATATAATAAAATAAAGTAGATTATTAAGTTAGAGTAAGTCTAAAATAATTGTCTTATAAATATTATAAAATATTGTTTTAGACACTATATGTATATATGAATTCCAACAATTTTCTTTATTTTTATGCCCTATTGTTAATATAATAACAATATATTTGAAATGTAACAATGTATGAAAGAGAGATGAATGGTGGAAAATGATGTAACAATAAAGGCTTAATGACCTTTTGGCCCTTAAAGTATGGGTCATTATACCCATCAGCCCCAGGTGTATAAAGTCATACATTTTTACCCCTATAGTATCCGTCATCATATCTTTTAACCCTTTTCCGCTCCAAAACGACATATCGGTGAATATCGGAAGGTAAAATCGGCTTTTACTAAAATTATTCCCTCCAAAACAGAGGAATATCGGAGCAAAAAAGGGTTTAAAGGTATGAGGACGAATACTATAGGGGTTAAAAGGTATGAAGACGAATGTATATCATATACTTGGTGCATAGGTAATGGGAGGGTTTCTTAACACTTTATTTTTCCAAATTAGGCGGCCCATTACATAAATATATAAATAGCAGCAACCACGTTATAATTTTAATCATGTACACCATTATACACATGGAGAGAGAATACACTTAGGGTGGTTAGAGAGAGACAACACAAAGAACAATAGCGTAAATTGAGAGTTGAGAGAGAGAGAGAGAGTATTTGGTTAAGAAATTTGAATGGAAAGAGAAGATAGACGTAATAGTTGTGCATGCAAGTGTTTGAGAATACCAGGGTTCTGTTTCAAGCCCTCTAATGAAATACTTGTTGGATATTATCTAAGACACAAAGTTGAGGGCAGGCCGCTTCGTTGCAATCATTATGTAGCAGAGTTCAAGATTTATGATGATTGTCTAATGCCATGAGAGATTCTTAAAGATGATGATCATCATTGGATCACATCTTCTTCGTCTAATGATTCGTGTACCAAGATTACCAAGACTATATATGTGTTCACCCAGTTATGCAGAAATAAAATATGCGTGACGAGGAGAAGTGGCGGGGATCTTGGAAGGCTCAAAAAACTCGCGTAGTAAATAATGTCACATGGGATAAAATTGTTGGTTTTAATATAAACTTAGTTGAGTTTACTTTGGTTATTTTTTATTTGTTTTGTCAGACACGACTTGGTCGTTTAGCCTTTGGAATCAGTCATGCAACTATTGCGTCTTTGTAGGTTAGTTGTGGAGAATAAAAATCAGTAGTAGAGTGTTTCTAGGAAGCATTTTCTTTATCCCCTAGTTTGTACTATTTCATTTAGTAAGTCTGATATAACCTGTATTGTTGGATTAATAAAATTACGCTTCTGAAGCATCTATTTATTTTTACCAATTTCATATCCAAATATTATTGGCAAGTTTATTCAATTTTTCAACATTGTGGTATGAGAGCTTGGTAAACACAGTTGATGCCAAAGTACATGCCAAAGGTAATAACGGTGGAACTAGGAAAAACAAAGGAAGGTGTTGTAGGTTTGAGTTATCCCATTTGAATCGAGCAAACTACACAACATGGGCCTTAAGGATGAAGGCGTACATGAATGCCCATGGCTTCTGGGAGGCGGTAGCACCGAAGGATCCAAAGACGGTGGTCGAAGAGAAGACGGACAAGATTATCATGGCTGCAATCTACCAGAGTATTCCCGAAGATATTCTTTTGTCATTGATAGAAAAGGAGACTGCCAAAGAAGCCTGAGAAGCGATCAAGGTTATGTGCCAAGGTGCTGAGCGCGTGAAAAATGCAAGAATACAAACACCTGGGACATGTCAGGTTATTTGGGTGTGTTGCACACATCAAGATTCCAAGTGTGCACGCAAGAAAATTAGATGACAGAAGTAAGCTGGTGATCCATCTTGGGAAAGAACCCGGAATGAAGGCATAAAGGTTGTGTGACCCAGTTGGAAAAATGGTGCACGTTAGTAGGGATGTCATATTTAAAGAAACCGTGGTCATGGAAATAACACACTGATCTCGAGGAAACTCACCCAAAAACTTTCATAGTACTTAGTAAGAGTACAGAAGAAAGGAGAGAAGCTGATTCGGAGGAGGAAATAGGGACACCTCAGTACACAGATGCTGAAAACAATTCTGTAGAAAGTGACCAGTCAATACACAGGTCAAATTCTGAGACGTCTGTGATAGAGTCTGATGCCAGCAGTGAGCCATACAGGTACAGAACCCTTGAGGACATTTATGCAAACACCGAGAAAGTCAAGTTAGAGGATGAAGAACTTCTCCTTATAGGCATTGATGAGCCTGCTAATTATGTTCAGGCAGCGAAAGATCAAAACTGGAGGGAAGCGATGTAACGAGAAATTAAGTCATTGAGAAAAACGAGACTTGGAAGTTGACAAAGCTACCATCTGGTCATAAGGCTATTAATCTGAATTGAATTTTCAAATTGAAGCGAGATATTAATGGGGAAATTCAGAAATATAAAGCGAGAATTGTATCCAAAGGTTATGTTCAGAAATGAGGAATGAACTTCGATAAAATCTTTGCGCATGTTACGCGCCTGGAAACTGTACGATTGCTTCTCGCCCTTGCTTCTAAAAATGAATTGGAGGTGCACCATCTCGACGTCAAGACGAAATTCTTAAATGGAGAGATTCAGGAGACAGTATATGTATCTCATCCTGAGTGTTTTGTTCAAAAGGGGAAAGAAAATCTGGTTTATAAATTAGTAAAGCCACTGTACGGTTTAAGACAAGGGCCTCGCGCTTGGTACTCCAAATTGAACAAGTGTCTTGAGGAGATGGGATTTATAAGGTGCCCCTACGAACACGCAGTTTACACCAGAAGGATGAACGAAGAAACTCTGATTGTGGGAGTGTAAGTTGATGACCTTTTGGTGACAGGTACGAGTACTGCAGTTATAAAGGAGTTTAAAACATAAATGAATGAAAGATTTTAAATGAGTGACTTGGGAAGATTATCACATTACTTGGAAATCGAGGTGAAGCAACGTACTGGGTGTATAGAATTGAAACAAACAGGGTATGCAAGAAAGATTTTGAGAAAGCTGGTATGGGGAAATGTAACCCAACAAAGTTTCCAATGGACCCGAAGGAGATTATAACCAGGAATGAGGGTGGAAAACTAGTTGATCCTACGAAGTTTAAGAGTATGATTGGAGGGCTGCGGTACCTTGTTCACACGAGGCCGGATATTGCTTACTCAGTGGGTATTGTGAGTAGATATATGGAAAAGCTCACTATATTGCATCTAAACGCTGTGGAGCGTATTTTAAAGTATGTCAAAGGCACTCTGAACTTTGGCCTTGTATACACGAAGGATAATGCAAATAGTGTGTTGATAGGATACTCGGACAGCGGCTTAGCTGGACATATTGAGGACAGAAAAAGCACGGGAAGCATGGTTTTCTACTTGAACGAAAATCTCATAACCTGGGTGTCTCAGAAGCAAAAATATGTATTTTTGTCGTCTTGTGAAGCCGAGTTCATGGCTGCCACTGCAGCTGTGTGCCAAGCAATCTAGTTGCGTAATCTGCTAACTCAAGTCACATGTAAAGAAATTAGTCCAGTAACTTTGTACATCGATAACAAATCAGCAATAGATCTTGCTAAGAATCCGTTATTTCAAGGGCGGAGTAAACACATAGACATTCGCTATCACTTTATCCGTGAATGTGTTAAAAGGGAAAGATTGAAGTAAAACATATCGGCACTGATAAACAACGTGCTGATACTCTGACAAAGGCGCTCTCAGTTGTTAAATTTGAAAAAATGCGTACATTGTTGGGTATCAAGGAACTGCTTAGACGGGTTTAGATTATGGGGGAATGTGTTGGTTTTAATCTAAACTTAGTTGAGTTTATTTTGGTTATTTTGTATTTATTTTTTCAGACACGACTTCGTCGTTTAGCCATTAGAATCAGTCGTGTAGTTGTTGCATCTTTGTAGGATAATAGTGGAGAATAAACATCAGTAATAGAGTGTTTTAGGAAGCATTTTCTTTATCACCTAGTTTGTAGCTATTTTATTTTGTAAGTCTGATATAACCTGTGTTATTGGATTAATAAAATTACGCTTCTCAAGCATCTATTTGTTTTTACCAGTTTCATATCCAAATATTATTGGCAAGTTTATTTATTTTTTCAACAAAAATTGGGTACAAGAAATTGTTTACTTTTTATAGAGATAATGACGATAAGATTAAGAAGAAGAAGATCACTGATGAGGATTATGGTCATTGGATTATGCACGAATATTCACTGTTGGGGATTGAGGAATATGTGATATGTGAGATTATTAAGAGAGTGGAGATGTCTGATCAAGCAGTGACAACAAAGTAAGATTTCCATACTCGTGGTCAAAATTTACTTTCCGGAAAAGAAGTAGCTCTTCCAGTCACAAATGTCATTGTCGCAGCAGATACTTCTGCAGATACTTATCCTCCACATGATGTGGAAAATTTGAATATGGTGTTCGGTGATGAAAGGCAGTTGAGAGGCGGTGATCATTATGATCAACCTTTTAATGAGTCGGGAGCAGACTGGGACGAATATGGTTGGAGAACTGAATTAGATAAGAAGCTTGATCTCGATATATTGGATGATAAAAATGTTGACAAGTGGTTGGATGACTTTGGAGATGATTAGGATACAAATGGATGGACAACTGAATTATTTAAACAGTTTGATGGTGATGAGATCATGATCAGAACACGATTTTGGATGATACAATTGCTGATGTTGTTCAAGAGTTACCTATACTAGCAGTTGCAGGAATGAATGAGCCTCCATAAGTAAATAGTGTTCATAATTTTTAAGTAAAGGAGAAAAATATTATGGTTGTGCAAGAGTTACCGGTTGCAGCATGGGGTAAGAATGAAAAGAATAATGAATTATAAAGGGCTTGGACGGTGATGATACTAGTGATGTAATTGAATTATCAGATGATGATATGATTCAAGAGTTACCGATAATTGTTGTTGATCAAGTAGAAAATAACAGGGCACACAACAACAATCATGCAGACTTGTTGGAGTTTGAGTTTCTGAATTATGTAGCCGCGTTGGATGGTAACGAGGCTGTCAAGGAATCACCAGTTGCGGCTTGGGGAGATCTTGAGCAAAATATACGAATGACTTCGCAAATTATGAGCGTGTAGAGGCTGTCATTGCAGTTGAACAGACAAACACAATCTGGATGGATTAGATGAAATATTGGACTTTTCTTTTTATGAAATGTACGAAGTCATACCTTTTGACCCCTATAGTATCCGTCTTCATACCTTTTAACCTTTTTCTGCTCCGATATTCCTCTGTTTTTTAGGGAACAATTTTAGTAAAAGCCGATTTTACCCTCCGATATTCACCAATATGTCGTTTTAGAGCGAAAAAGGGTTAAAAGGTATGGAGAGGGATACTATAGGGGTCAAAATGTATGATTTTATACATTTGGGGCTGATGGGTATAACAGACTATAATTTAAGAGCCAAAATGGTCATTAAGCCAACAATAAATTTTTATTATTAAAATTCAAATAGGGTTTCACTAGAATAATCTTAATAAAATAGGACATTTGAAATTTGAAACTGTTTAAGGCACATTTAAGATATTGTTGGACTAATTTTTTGTTCATTACCTTTAATTTGGATTTAATACACCATATAATGCATCTGTTGGATTTGATCTCAGAATATTATTTTTATACATGAACTTCAACGACAAGCTTTATATTTCCTATTATGATAAAATAATATTTTTGAAATATAATTTTGGAGGGAGCGAAAAAGAAACAGAAGTGTGTGAAAAAAGGAAACAAAAATTTTTAATTGTTAAAAGATCAGCCAGGCGCAGGCGGAGTTGTCAAAAAATAGGTTGCGATGGGAGCCTCGGCCCCAACTACCGCCACTACCCGAAATACTATTTTCAAAAGAATTTACAAATCCTTAATAACCGTGTGTTATTAGATAAGTCATATCTAATACAGTATTTCAGAATTTTTAGATCAATATTTCAAGAACCATGTAAGGAAAAAAATTTAGTCTTCCACGGATATTTTCCGGAAGGATTTTTCTCCCTCCCGCGGATATTTTCCGCGCAAAGGGGAAAGCTCTTCCGCGAAAAATATCAGCGAAAAACTAAAAAAAATTACTTAAATCTGGACTTTTAAAATATAGATCCGATAGTATATTAGATAAAATTTATCTAACACGCCATGGAACAGGACCCGGCCGGGACCCATTTAAGACTAGGCAGAACAAAAGAAAACTCTGTAAAGCTTGGGCCAAGACCTGATAACTTTCCTGACTACTTCTCTATAAGAATAAAGCCCATCTCACATTCCCCAACTTCATCAAGTGCACATGTCTATTTACCGTATTGATCTTATCATCTTATTCGATTTGGCCTGCCTGCTTAACAGAACGAAGGTTTAGTATTGTTTCCGGAATTATATAACTGGTGAAAACAGGTTCTGCTTTCACCACTACCAAATTCCATGAAACTGGAAGAATCCTAGATAATTAAAAAAGACAATAGTGTTATTCTACAACTACTACAGTCACTTCAGAGGGGTCCAAACCCACCACTGGGACGTAACGGGTGCACCAATGTTGGCTGCAGTAAAATTCCAGGGCCGTAAAAGCCCTCTCCATCTATAGGGTTTATCAACAAGGAGCCACTATGCAGGTCACAATGTGGCTTTTCCGCCTCCTCCAGTCTCCAAAACTTGCATTTCCATCTAGTTGTTGGTGCAAGGGGTAAATCATCCCTTGCATGTGGCTATAACATAACATTATTTCATCCAAATTTATTCACACAAAGCTTGATAATTTACAAAGTTCAAATTAAAGGAAAGCATAATATACCACGGAACCAATTAGTTTACATAATAAGATAAACTTAGTTGATTGTATCAACTACCACTATATATACCTATGCAACCAAGGGCTGTGGAACCAAGCCTAATAAACTTGTTTTCAATTTGGTTTTTTTCCAGCATGCACTTTTTTTTATCAAAATCTAACCATATCCTGCATATTGAACATCAAATATTACAGTAAGCTAAAGAAAATCCTAGGAGCACAACCAATTTGAACTGACACAGAGTGAAGCTGCAAATTTAACGTCGCATTCGAATTGAATTTTAACTATATAATTTATAGAAGAACAATTTTTGCCCGATTTAGTATGCAAATATGTCATCAGTGCGACTCACTATTATTCTACATAATGAGTATGAATAGATCTGTCTTACAATCGAAATTTTATTGATGGATCAAACTGAAAGAGCAGTGGAAATCTTTTCTTTTAAATCTTCAGCAGTACCACCATGAGTCGTAATGGAGAATGTATGAACAATCTCACCACTGTCACTAGTGGTGACACTGGAGTCTTGTGTTAAAACATCAAGTTCCCTTAGCGTCTTTATAACTTTGGAAACTGGGTGAGCATCCAACGGACAGCTAACTCGTACAACTGCATTATCTTGTGTTGTGTGGAACTCAATGTCCGGAATGCACTGTTGTTGCTTATTGTTCCCAACATCCTTCTCAGTTTCCAAGATCCTTATCTTAGATTGGAGATCCGTGATATATGAAATTGCATCACCAAGAAGAGAAGCCTTGTCCATTTTGGAGATGTTCGGAACAACTGCTCTTAGAGCATAAAATCTCTGGTTCAGCTTCTCACGTCTCTGTCTCTCTGCCTCCACGTGATTTAATGGTTCGTCCCTACCATTTGCAGGTTTTCTACCTCTCTTTCTAGGTTTTCTGTCATCAGCTTGTAGTAACGAGTCATCCATACCTTGTTCAAAAGCAGAAGCTAATGCTTGTGGATTCAATTCCTCGGTAACTACTTGATTCATTTGCGGAAAAAACTTCACTTCATTTTCATTATTTTTGTGCCCATTCGAAGAGTTTCCATATACTTGATTAGCACTTAATACAGGTGGATCTGCTGAATAATACAAATCTTCTTCAACCTTAGGCATAAAACTAATACTGATTGGACCAGGCTTAGCAGCACCCAGACTGAGATCTTGGCCAAATATTTTTTGCGACACATTTGCGCGTACCGCTTGAGATTTCCCAAATAATGATTTAACCATCTGAATCAAGTTCTGATCTTCTGCAATTACCTTCCTTGAACCAAGCTCCACTACTCCAGACTTCAACGGAATAAACACTACAGTCTCTAATCTAGCCATTTCTGCTAAAAATGACCTGGATTGATAGTGTTCTAAACTACTTTTCATGTCAGAACCCCAAAGCGACCTACTTGAATTAAATGACTGAGAAGGACTAGAAGGCTTATCAAATGGAAAAGCATAATACATGGATGTTAGATAAAGCATATCTAAATCAGAAACTGAATCGATATTCGCTGCCAGATTACGTTCTCCTGATCCCTTAAAACAAGCATGAAGCATGTCAAGCACCCGTTTCTTGTTATCTCCTCCAGAGTTTCGATCCTCAGTTTCATCTCCCTCATGTTTTGTACAATGACCATCCCCCCAAATTAGAGCTGATTTACCCGATTTTGTATTACAAACCTGCCAGAAAACTGCATAACTCCAATTAGACCCCTCAAGAATCTTGCACAACCCAGTCTGCAATCCCAAATCCCTAGAAGGAGCAGCAAACTCAACAGACACATTACTTGAAGCTAGCCAAACCAAATACTCAAAGGCTTCCCCTCCCAATACACTTTCTACCAAAGCCTTGTCCTCATCTTTCACCCAAAACTTCTTCCCCATCTTACAACAGCTTAAAAATTCCTTGCTTTCAATTTTCAAACAATCTTTTAAAAAATCCCAAATTTCTCAACCACTTAATACACAATTCCCGGATATTACATAAAAACAGTCCTTAAAATCTTGAATTCACACACAAAGGGTTTCACTAATACCAAATGCAAATTCAAGAAATACTAAAAAAAAACTTGAAAAAAATGAATCTTGACCCCTAAAATTTGCACTAACAAACCCAAATTCAAGAACCACAACAAAAACTTAAAAAGATTGAACCTTTACAACAAGGGTTGACTCAATTCAAAATTCAAAATTCAAAATTCAAAACATACCATCTTCTAATTTGAAGCTAACAAACACTTGGATACTGAAACTGGGTAATTTACCTACATACAAGAAAAAATAGAGACAGCCCTTGAAGATGATTAAAACAAGAAAGAGATAATAAAAGGAGATTAAAGAAAGATGAGGAAGTAGCAAGAATTACCTGATGGATCTGAAAAAATAAAGTAAATGAAAGTAAGTTAATAAGTCATGTTTCATGTGACTAGAAGCAATAGCTGGGTCATGCTTTTTGAGATGTGTGCTCACTGTTGAATCGTGTTAAACTTCTTAAACATTATACTAATTTTTTGTCCATGTGTAACAGGGTGGTGATAAGTTCGGTGATCCAAAAATTAAATCCATTTCATTTTTAGTAAATAGACAAGAAGTTCGGTGTTGTAACGTTATTATTACGTTCCCAGTCACCTCTAATATTGGGCCCAAATTAATTGTAATATATAATTTATAAGTTAATATATTTTTTAATGACGTATTTTAATTTTTTTATCTTTTATTAATTTTTTGAAAAATATTTGTATGCAAATTTTTTTAATTTAAAATTTACGAATCAAGATAATTTTATTTAAATATTATATATTTTTATTTATTTAAGTAAAAAAATTATTCAAATATTTATATAACTTATAAATATTTATCTATTTATTAATTATAAGTCAATTATTTATTTAATATAATAAATTATTTATTTTAAGATTTTCAAAACAATCACATGTTTCTCAAAATTTTAGGTTAGTTTTTGTTTCTGGAAAATTAGGTTCATTTATAGTACTTATTAGCAATTTTAGACTACATTTAAAACAAAAAAAATTGAATGTATTTAAGTATTAGTTATAAATAAAAACATATTTTAGTAAAAAAAAGTTCGGCCCGTTAAAACATGATTGATGCACATAAGTTAAAATTTAAAACCTAACAAGTGTTGAGGCGGACTTGCCTATTTTAGTTTAAATTTATTTATTTGTCGTATTCTTAAACTTAGTGTTAAATTCTCATAGAGAAAAATATTTGAATAAGTAATTATAGGAGTTTAACTTTGTACTCTCAAATTTTTTATGAAAGAACAAAACTGAAAAGAGAGAAAATAAAAGAAGAGAGTTATTTTTGGTGATGAAGAGGATATTTTAAAGATATTGAATTGAAGGGAAATATATTGAAAAGTATGTGAGAATTTATCCCCAAATCATCCCATTTTTTAGAAAAAAAAAAATTTTGAGTAGAAAATTTAGAAATTTTCTCTCTTAATATTTTTTTCTCCGTAGCATGACTATGAAGAAAAAAAATGTGTTCTTTTCTTTTGTCTCCTATTTTAACTTGGGAGCACAAATTAGTGAGTAAGCCGTGTAAGTGAAATTTCAATAGTAGGGTTTTAAATTTTTAATCAAATTCTTAAATTATAAAAATAGCTTTACATTCATATTAAAAATTCATTGGCTATTAAGGAGCATTAATCCCATTTTCTTATACCATTAGTAAATGGCAGACCACAAATATCTTAACTTTGTTATTCAAAAAAATTAAAAACATAAATTCAAACCATTTTTAATAAGTTGACTTTGAACAAAAATAGAGCACCCAATATGGTTGTATCTTATCATTGCTTAAATTAAAACAACTTCTAATAAACATTAAGATTTCGAGATCTTATTTAATTAAAATAGTTATAACATTTTAGTTAAAGTAAATTTACAATAATTGGATCCATTTTAATTAAAATATTTTTAAAATAATTAAACTTGTTAAAATAATTATTTGGTATATATATTATGGGATTGTTAGTTTTGGTTGGCATATTTCTTCTGCATTCACCATACACATTGATAGTATCCTCGAGGGTGTGCAAGATTTTTCTAATTATATTAATTATAAAAATTAAATTTTGTTATAATAATTATTTTTAAAAGACTTGGCAATATTAAGAGAGACTAGCCATATTATATTTAATATTGGAAGTTTGTCACTAAAAAACTTGCCCTAGTTATTTGTACTTGAAATAATAATACTTTTAACATCTTTTTCTTTTTTTCTTACTCTATAATTTATAGTTTATTTATATAAGTTTAAGATTTTTATCTCGTTTGATTTTTCCTAGTACAAAAAGATAAGATGGTATAAGTTGGGGTTGTATGGTAGGGTTGGCCTATAAAAATGACCATACCCAATTAATTTAATTTTAAAAAAGTATGTTCTAAAAAATAGCATATAAAAATTAACATGTAACTAACACTTTTGATTATACAATTATAATTATACAATTAAAATATTAAAATGATTAAAATAATACTAATTATCGAGAAATGCAAATTAAAACTTAAATATTTATTAGAAGTTATAATTGTTAGTGGTTAGTTATTAACCAGAAAAAATATTACAAACATTATCAAAACTGTCGATAACAAAAATAAAATAAAGCAAATTATATTCTATATATAATTAGTGTAAAACACTTAAAATGGTTCGGCTAAAAATTAAAACTAACTATTAAAAAATTTACTCAATTAATAGAGATGTATTTTGTTCAATTAAACTCATTCTAATCATTTATAATATATAATTATTTTAGATAAAAATCTTATATAAATATCAAAAAGCTATAGAACCAAATGAACAAATAAAAAACAAAAAAACAAAAAAACAAAAAAAATATAAAAAATATAAAAAGAAAGTTACATTAATTATTTAATACATCAAATATTACAACAATAAACATTCAAATTAAAAATTTTAAAAAAAGAAAAAAAATAAATTTAAAAAATCATAATAGGTGTGAAAACACTACAACAAAGTTTTATATTATTTACATACATATGCGTGATTGAAATTAAAAATAACAAAAATAATTTATAAACATATTACATGACATGTTATAATTTATTTTGTACTGTATTAATATGAAATTAAGTTTTATTATAGAAATTACAATAATCGGTTATGAAAATGATATCATATTTAAAGTTAGACATGAAACTTTTATATTATAAATTTTAGAATCCATATGTTCTGAATATTTAAAAAATTCTTATATTGACTACATGCTAGTACATCTTGTTTGCTTCGGGAAATGTTGTTGTTTACTTGTTTGTGTTAATTATTAGTTAGTCGGTGTATGTTTCAAAGTTCTTATCTACTGAGCTGATTTCTGATTTGTGATTTGTGATTTGTGTAATATAATTCAATACAACTTAATGCATTTGTACAGAAGCCAACTCAATGCATCCAGTTTAATTGTATAATGTAGGGGTGCCCATGAGTAAGGTCAACCCGAATAACCCAACCTTACCTGGCCCTACTTCCGGCCAACCCAAACCGCTAAAATAAAAGCGAAGTATAATTGGGTTACAAATTATAAAACCCAAACTTAGTGGGTTGGGTTAGGTTTTAAAAAAATTAACTATAACTCAACCTAACCCGAAATATTTTGATACCTAAAAAGAAGAATTAAAGAATTTAAACGTGAATATTTAGAAGTAATTAGAAACAAGATAAAAGGAATAAAAATATGCAATACTAACACACTTCTCATCAGCTTGATGATTAGTAATTTGTGAAACCAAATTCTCTGATCATCATCAGATTGTGGCCACTAAACACTTAAACACTTAATTAAAATAAGTTCTCCATATTTTTTGCAGAGTTGCAATTTGACAACATTGAATTAAAATTAGACAAATAACTTAGGCTTATCCCGCACCAATAGAAAGGAACAGTAGCTTACAGTTTATAGATTATTTTCGTTTTGAATTGCAAGCAATTTTCTGCAACTTTATTATTGTTGATCAGGCCCTTCAATACACTATTTTTAATTTATTCTTTTTATTGTTAAACCGATCAACCTGAATCAAACTGAATCGAACCGAACCGAGGTACGGAGGGTAGGATTGGGTTTTAGGATTATTATTTTTACAATGGGTTCGATTTTGATAAAACCGATCCAAATGGGTCGGGTCATTAAAATGCCTATAACCCGGCCAAACCGACCAGCGGGCACCCCTAGTATAATGTATGAATCCGAAACCTTGGAATAATTTTTTTTGTAGACGATGCCTAGACATTATACAATATATTTTTTTAACCGGTTTTGCAACTGAAACCGAACCGATATAAATCGATCCGGATCTTTTAAAACCAAAACCGATCTGATGGATCGGTTGCGGTTTTTAATTTTAAAAACCGAAGACTTCCGGTTCCGATTCCGGTTTTATCTAAAAACCGAACCGGTCCGAGGTTTGCTCCCCCTAGTAGCAACTCATGGATGTAGTATATTTTTTATTCGGGTCGGGTAAGAGTTTTTTGTTTAAAGTAAATCATGCCAAACCCCCCACAAAATTTAGGTTGTGCCGTTCTTAAACCATTCAACTTTAGGATTATAAAAGCTAAGATTTTATGTGAATTCACATAGACATATACAATTTCGAAGATATGATTTACAAAAGAAATTATAATCTTCAGGATATCAGAATAAATTATAATCTTCACAATAATGTCCTTCATTTGTATTTACTAATCTCCGTGATATGATTAGCGAGATTATAGTTCTAATACTTCCACGCAAGCTAAAGGCGCGCAAAAACCTGAAGCTTGGAACGAAATAGTTGAAATCTGGAAGTTGACAGGGGTTTTGTCAGAATATCTGCAATTTGATCTTTAGTGCATATAAGCTGAACTTGAAGATCACGTTTTGCTACCATGTCACGAACAAAGTGAAAGTTTATTTCCACGTGTTTTGTGCGAGTATGAAACACTGGATTTGCGGAAAGTTATGTTTCTCCTACATTGTCACACCAAAAAGTATGAGGACCAGGTAAACGGAAACCTAACTCAGAAAACAATGATTGGAGCCAGTTTAGCTCAGGTACAGTATCCGCCAATGCTTGCACACAGATTCAATAAATGACCTCGAAACTGTCTTTTGTTTGCGAGATGTCCGGGAAATGAGATTTGTGCTCAGAAAAATTGCAAAACCACCTGTTGATTTACGGACATTAACACAACCTGCCCAATTTGCATCACAAAATACTTGAAGGCTAATAGGTGAATTTTTTAGAATCGGAAGACCCTGTTTGGAAGTTGATTTTAGATAACGAAGAATCCGTTTGACAGCAACCCAATGATCTTCCAGTGGTTGATGCATGAATTGGCAAACTTTATTCACGACAAAAACAATATATGGACGAGTGAGAGTAAGATATTACAGAGCACCAACAACTTGACGGTATTTAGTGGAATCAAAAAATTGAGCACCACTATATTTAGATAAAGCAGTTGACGTGGAGATGGGAGTGGAAACAGGCTTTGTTTCGGACATACCATATTTTTTGAGAAGGTCATTGATATATCTCTATTGAGATAACATAAATCCGGAGGGATATTTAACAACTTCAATGCCCAGAAAGTAGTGCAAGTCACCCAGGTCTTCGAGAGAAAACTCTTTAGACAATGATTGAATTAATTTTATCACCAAGTTCACATGAGTCCCTGTCACAAGAATGTCATCCATGTATATAAGAACAAAAAAATTAACATCTTTCTTGTGGTAGATATAGAGGGATGAATCTATTTTTGGATGGAATAAATCCCATTGATACGGGGAAACATCTTAAGAGACTCGAGATTGGAGGCGATTAATTAAATATACTGAACTTTTAAAAGCAAAATGCCAAAATCGAGTGAGACCAAGTGAATATGTGAGTAATGTTAAGTCCGTTTCAATAAAGTGTCAGTTGCGACATTCAACTAAGCCGTTCTGCTCATATGTGTGTGGACAAGAAGTATAGTGAATTATCCCAAATTTTGAAAAATATGGAGCAAGTTAGCGAAATTCTCCCCCCAATCTGTATAGATTTTAATTAATGTTGAATTGTCGCTCAATCGTTGTTAAAAAAATCTGGAAATATAGAAAATATATCTGATTTTTGAATGATTAGATAAAATCAGATATATTTAGATAAATCATCAACAAAAATGACAAAGTAGTAATGTCCATCAGAAGACAAACAAGGTGCTGAACCCAAACATCACTATCAAATCAAGTACATAATTACTAACATGATTTGTCATGGACAAAGAGAGCTTGGAATATTTTCCAAATGGACAACAATTACAAAAACTTTTCAATTTAATAGAGGAACATGGAAGAGAATGCATCTTGATTATTTTTTGGACAGTTTTATTTTGTGGGTGGCCAAGATGTTGATGTTAGATTTCAGATGAGGCTTGTTCTGCAAGAGCACCTGAGGTAGATAATGGGGATTGGTTGAGTTGAAGCGAGTACAATCCATTTTCACTCGGCCTCGTGAGTAGGGGTTGATGGGTATCCTGATCCTTGAAAATAAAATGAGAAGGATGAAATTCAAAGAAAACATTATTACCTTGAGTGAACTTTTGAATAGAAAGTAAATATTTAGACATATATGGGACATGAAGAATATTAGGCATTTGAAAAGTGTGTGAATTAGAGTGTATCTTTGGTATAACCAATATGAGAGATATAAATTACTTTACCACTACCAATATGGAGAGCATCGGTGTAACGCCCCCAAATCCGGGGTCAAGAATCTGGGTCGTCGCGTAATCCTTTAATCATGGGTAACCTACATTAACTCAATAATCCAATAATTCCATATCACAGACCCCCAATCTCACACACTCACAAGTTATAGCCTTAGAAATGACGTACAACAAGTATCATCTGTTATTAAAACACAAATGTACTTTACAGGACCTCAAACAATTATTCATAATCTCTACATGAAGTTACAATAATTATGACTGATATCTTATAATTATCTGATATTATGGCCCACCTGAGACAAAGCTGCCAGGGATTCTCCCCATGACTGCAAGCGACTAAGTCCCACACCGGCATACTGGTTATCTGTTGTGTTGTGATATTTAAAAGAAAGCAAGAGTGAGCAATAATGCTCAGCCATAATAATGTACAGTATGAAAAGAATATATGAGAAATTTAAGTATAATTCCATATACGATAAATATGTTTATTCAAAAATAATTTTCCTCGGTGATACACACCTTATTTCGAAATAATTCTTTTGTGGACTTATTATCCTGCGAATACCTTAATGGTAAACCCAGCACCTAGGCTTGGGTTACGGTATTGAATCACAATTCCAATTGGAAGAATAGGACATTCACCGGAACCACCGCATACGATGATCAGTCGTACTACGGAAATAGTAACCTTTTCTACTAGTAGAAGGACGATTTCCTTTTTTTATCGGTTATCACCCTGGCCGCATTCGGGCCTTTTCTGTGTCCATCCCTCTCAGGTACACACTTCGTGTTTATCCCTCTCAAGAAACGGTTTTTCGTCCATCCCTCTCAGGTACACATACTCCACATGTGCATCAGTATATAAGATACCTTCTCATGTGGTAGTAAATTGGTAGTCTCCCCAGTCCACGAAGTACTGGATTCTACCCCTCCATGTCCTTGTAAGAATCCTATCATATATATGGAACTTATATTGTTCCCCAAGCATATTGCTTGTTGATAGGTACACTTGGATATGTACGTATATATATGTACTTCCGAGAATTTTCGAAGGAAGTAGTAAGGATGTGAGTTGACCGTTGTCAACATATTTATTAAATAAGGGGGATTTTCTTGTGAAACTGTATTCAAGATATTTAAAATAAGTCAAGATAATATTCTCCGACGATCTGAAATTATTCAAATGATTTTCTGAAAATCAGAAAGTATTTTAAATCAGGTTTTATGATTTTAAATCAGAAATAAACCACTTAATAAATAATTAATAACTAAATATTAATCGTTAAATAATTAAACCTCGAATAATTATACTTTAAATGAATGTTGAAATAATATTCCTCAACTAATTTATGTTTAAGTAATTTAAGATAATCTTTAATATTTAATCGGGTTTGAAATAAATAATCGTTGGAGAATACTTCTCCTATAATAAATGAATAGTTAAATAATACTCATTATTCGAATAATAAAATATAGTTGAGGGAATACGATCTTTGGAAATCGTTTTAATAAAAGTTCGAGGTATTTAATGTTTCATAAATGGACGTCGAGTCCCTTGGAATAAAATAATTACGAATTTTTAATCGTCCAAAACATCTCCGGGATGATTTCTGGGTTTATATTTTATAAAAGAAAATTGACCGACTCTCGGTCTTATGACTTATACATCACGCTCTACTATAGCGTTAATATTCTTAATTAAAACACCTCTGGAATACTTCCGGATTTTCATCAATTGTTACCGACCGATCCTTGGTCTAAATTACATATGCACCAAGCTACTCACTAGTGTTAATGTTATCAAAAATAAAACTTATCCGGGATACTTTCGGGTTTTTATAACTTACTCCGACCGACTCTCTGTCTAAATATAACATTTCAACTCGGTATGAACATATACCAAAAATTATCAATAATTGAGCAATGTAATATATCTCAATTTCGTAAAACGGTTTAAAGCAATCTCATGCATATATCACAGTTTGTAAAAATATTCACAACACAACAGTTCTCAAAAGGTAGGGTTTAAAAACTTGCCTAGAGTCCAAGACACGTTTCCCGACTTCCTCTCGTTCTGGGTTTTCTAATCAACAAACATCATAATCTTAATCAGTATTCCTACTCTCATCACCAACTAATAAGTTCAATACTTTATATTTTTCAATATTCGAATGACTTGAAATAAGTATCAATCCTTGGTCGAAACGGACGGTCAAAGTAGTCTTCTAGAGTTGACTTTACCGAATGTTACTATTACGCAACTCGCACTCTATCATTTTTAATAAATCGTAAAATTAATATTTTAATACGAAACCTCCTCGAGGAGCTTCTTCAGTTCTTTTAATATTTATCATAAAAGTTTCATTTTGATAAAATGAATTTAATTAGGTGAAAAATATTTCAAAAGTTCGGTCAACTACGGAGTTTTACTATTCAAACCGCTTTCACTAAAACGTTGATATCTTTCAAACCGTTAACTCAATTGATACACCGTTTCTGCGTGCGCGATCTAGATAAAATTTAGAACAAAATATTTGAAAATGGTTTTCTGGTAACAGTGGTGAAAATCCCGAAGAGGCAGTTTCCTAACAGGGGGTTGTTTTTGACATTCGTACTCCGCGTGACCTCGGCTCCGACATTTTATAAAATTGAAAAATCAAAATTTTTACTTGAAATTTTTATGGAAGATAATAAACTCTATTTCTTACTCTATATAAAAATTTCATGATTTTTAAATACTTTAAGTCGATCATTTATATTTACAAGGTCCGTAATTTGTAGCAGTTTTGCCATATAAATCCCTTTTACTAAAACGGTCGTAACTTTTGATCCGTAAATCAGAATCAAGTGATTCAAGTGCCTAAACGATCCTCATAACATTATATATAATAATAAGGTATTACTTTTCAGGAAACTATAGTTTATACATTCGGGAACTTCTGCAGAACTTAAGTTGAGTTTTGTTCGTTTTAACGAGGTTACGATTACGATCCGAGTTCGTTTACGTCTTAAATCATTATACCACCATCAACAACCATCAAATCATCATCTCAACACTAACTCCTCTCAAGAACATCATGTTCTTGAGGCAACAATCATCAACCTTAAAACTAATTAACTAAACATCAAGATAATATGAAATTAATCATCAAAACCATACTTATATCCAAGATCCTTACTTTTCTTGAAACTTAAAACTTAAACAAAGTTTGGATGAATGCTTATACCTTCCTTGAAGCTTTCTAATACTTAATAAAGTCATAAGATCCTTGATAAAGTCTTGGTCTAGCTTTAGGAGCCTTAAACTTTCATGAAAAATCAAGAAAATAATTTAGTAATTTTCGGAGTTACTATTCACCATCAATTTTGAGAAAGGATTTGACTATGCTATACTAATTCAATGGCCATAAAATTTTGAACGTACCTTGTATATGGTATGAGGAAACTTTGGTTAAAATTTGGTGATTTTTGAATGAATAGATCATAAGATATGAATTTTACTTCCCATGGTGTTCTTGGAAATCAGCTTTGGGTTTTTGGAGAGAGAGAGAGAATTGACTTGCTTGCTTCTTGGAAATGTGGTGAAAATAGGCTTTTGTGACTTTAAAAAGTGTGTAGGACAAGATGCATCTCATTTTCAAATGCTAGGCTTAGCTAGGTGTCTCATTTGTCAAAGCTTGCATGATAAGCTCCTTGAATTTATGTTTATCAAAATTTGTTATTTATTAATTTTTGTAACTAGCTTCCTAATTTATTACTTGTTGAATAAATTTATAAAATACTTAATTTTCTAGGTTATCACTTGATTTTTTCATCCTATATTATCTCGCTTTCGTTCACGTACGTTTAAATCAATTCCCGTAAATGTTACGTCGAAGAATTCAGCTAATCGTAAATCATTACCATTTCCAGTGCTCGTACTTGGTTATGAGTTATGAAATTATAATTCTCAAGATTTTCTTAGTCGTAGTATAATTCTCTTATTCCTCGATGACTCGTAAAATAATATCATTTGGACTATTGGTTTTCTTCGAAAACTCACGACTCTTGCATACAATCATTTAGTACGTATAACCACAATATGAACTCGGAAACTTAAATTAAACACTCGTATATGGTGTGGTCGCAAAAGTTTTTAATAAACCGCAAGGTTACTATTCCTAAAGATCTTTTACTGATGTCAAAAATTTAGGTTCTTACAGTCTTCCCCCCTAAAAGGATTCCGTCGTGGAATCAGTTCAGAAATAGGTGGGGACACGCTTCTCACAAGACCACCTCAAGTTCCTACGTTAACTTCACAGTATTGAATCTCTTCATAAAATTTCCACTCATCCGTCAAATATATTTCCGGGTACTCATTTTAAACTTGGTGACTGTTCGATATTGGTGCTAATTTATACACAAATCTCTTATTCCTTTAAGATTTCAACCAGTCCAATAATCCTTGGTAAAACATTCTTTCCCTTTCGAATCTCATCACTCCCTCCCCGGGAGACACTTTCAATAATACTTGGTCTTTTACTTCGTACTTTTCGTCTTTATAGATCTAGTTCGCATATCTCTATTGTTAATCCTGGGCTGCCACTAGCTGGGTTCTGAAAAGTTCTAGGAATTTCTTTTGTCTGTAGACTCAATTATGGTCCAGTATCCTCCGTTTACCAATTTCTTCCCAACCTAAGTGAGAATGATTCTTTCTTCTGTACAAAGCTTTGTAGCTGTTCCAATGCCCGCATGATAACTTATTATTGTCGGTAATTCGATTAATGTCAATTGGTCACTTTATTTTCCGTGAAAATCTATAATATGGACGATTAGCGCATCTTCTAATGTTTGGAATGGTCCTTAAACTTATTTGTTTTCCCCTCCGTAGCTCTTACTAGTGCTAGAGTTTCGTTCCTTAACGTTTGCTCATTTCGGCACATCATCTCTATCGATTATTTTATGTAAGAAGTTCTCATCACATTTTTACATGCTCGTCCCCTGCTACATGCTTAGCGTCAGATTTAACATTTTTTCCTGTAGTAATGTAAGGCACATCATCGTCCCGTTGCCATCTTGAAGGAAGCACCATTTCATATGCAATTGATTGATACGCTTTTAGACTCGTGGAACGCTCAACTTCCGTTATCGGTCGGACTTCTTTAGTCATTCCCCGTATAATATCTATAGTACTACGATGCCTTCTGGGTCATACTTGTTATTCTCGCTAACGCCTTAGACGTATTCACGTTTATTGGTACATACTACCAGTGGCCTTTATAGGGCGTGTACGATCTTCTTTGCCTTCTATCAGCTCTAACAATGACATCCTTCATTCTTTCACGTTGTCCTTCGTAAGGGATATCGGCGACTATTTTTTGTATGCTAGCGTGGTAAGTACATCTACACGAATTATATGTCAATAATAGGTGATTCCCCAAACCGTTATAAATAAAAGGTAAGCCGCTAGACGTATCTTCAATGGTTAGGATAGTCCTCTTATTCTACTTATCGATTTGAGAACTCTAAGTTGTGCCTATGTCCGTCCTTTTTCGTAAAATATCTTGGGAAATAGTCCGTTGTGAAATTAAATCTTGGGTCCTTGCGCAACGCAGTTGTCACGGGGTCTCTCTGTCCCAATTATCTCTTCTGCGTTCATAACAATTTTATTAATCTCAATCTGTCTTTTACTACTTAAAGTGTCGGCCACCATATTGGCCTTTCCTTGATGATAATAGATTTCTCGATCACAACTCTTGATCAATTTGACTATAGCCCCTACATCGTGTTCAATGTAAGAAGAAAAAAAAATTCAAAATTTTCTCATAAGTTAAACTCTTTGTTCCTACCAGTGTGAACCTTATCGTAATTATTCTAGATTATTATTAGAACACCTTATGTAATGGTCCTTAAGCCGCATAGTCATATCATTATACTTTACACAAAATCCTCTTTTTATCGTCAAGTATTGCGAACATGGGGTTGTTCCCAATCTTACATTCATTTTTTTCTTTTCAAAATCCTATTCCTCGAATTCATACATGCTTGGTGTTTCCCGAATTCATTACTACATATCCCGATAATGTTTCATAGAAGCGTACCTCACTAATCACGTTGGTATATCTATTATCGTTCTTCAATAACCATGTTAAATATTCTTATGATAACAACTAAACATGGTATTTCCCTTTTAAAACAACTTACTCATCATGATGCTTTGATTGCACCATCTTAGCACTGAGTCTTCAATCTCATAATACAACAATTGGTTCTCAACTATGCCTCTCTTTGTTCGGAAGGCAATTAGCCTTGAAAGAATGATGTTCACAATATTGATGTAATTTAGACAATCTTAAAAAGATTTCAAAATACAACATCTGAAGAAATAATGAGCTCTGAATAAAAGAGTCGCAACACTTAGAAGATTTATAAATTGGAAGGAAGAATACAACAAGGATTATCCTTCCATGTCCTTAGAATTTCATATTATGATATTGTAGAGAATATCCTTTAGAAGCAATGATTGCTGAATAATAAAATCATATGAATGGTACTTGTAGGATTTTCCCATTAAAAGAATACCTTTACTATCGAATAATGAAAGAAATTTTGAATAACATCCACAATCAAATGTTAACCATTAAGGTCTCAAAATGATGCTATTTTGAAAGAAAGAATTCTATCCAATAATTAACAAACAAGTAAGTATATTGTTCTTCAATCACTTTATAATTTTAAATGGATATTCGTTATATAAACGAAAGAATGGAACATTTCATGAACAAAATATTTCAGAAAAACTGGGTATGAATCCTTGTTCGAGTGAGCGACCTAGTTAGGTCTCAATTAAATCATTATTTGAAAATTTCATCAACGATTAATCTTGCATATATAGTGCATTGTAAAAAAAATGATTGGAAATGGAACTAGAAAAATAATAATAGTCCATACCAAGCAATATTATCAACCGGCTAAGAAAATGGCCAGCTCAATCAGTTTGGCCCATAGCAACTAGCTAGGACGATTAGCTAGGCTTCCGTCGTATTAATTAAACTTTCGACTAGTTAGGATAATTAACTAGTCATTCATGAGTACATATGCAACTAGGCATATTTCAGTTTGTTTGAAAAAATCTCAACGTCGTAACCACTAAAGAAATTTGTGGCTACCTGGATGACGATTTTGAAATAAAGAGTTTTTAAATTTGGGCCGAGAAAGACAATTATAACTCTGAATCGGGTGGTCTTGGCATCGGAACAATCGATAGCCTTTTATCAAATATTTCTTTCCAAATAAAGGGTACACTCATTGGTACCCTCGTTCACATACTTTATCAGATTCTTAAATAGAATTGAATTTGGAATACCAATATCAAATTGATACCCTTACTATGATTTCAAAGTTGAATATATAATTTCATCCCGATTAGAAGAAAAGGATTCCCGAGGAATCTATGGATATTAGATCATCCATGTTCTTAACAATTTGTTAGATATTTACAATCTCGACTGAGAGGAGTAACACTACAAGAAAAATGTCCATAGACATCGGTTTTTGGCCGATGTCTATGTTGTTTAGCAACCGATGTTGATGTCAGTGATGTCTATTCTAGATATCGGCCAAAACCCGATGTCTTTACTTGTTTAGACATCATTTCTTCCAAAATAACTGATGTCCATGCATTATTTTTTACAAAAAATGTTAGAAATAAATAATTTAATAATTAAATTATACCTATTACAACATATTAAACATATAATGAGCTATGTTTTTTTCCACATAGACATCGAATATTTTCATTTATGTGATGTAAAATCAGATATTAAACATCGATTTCTTAAGTAAAGAGTGATGTCTATATTTGCACATAGACATCATGTTTACCCTAAACAAAGTGATGTCTATGTACCATTTAGACTTGAACTGTCAATCTTTGACATCAGTTTTTTATCTAAACGTGATGTACATTAACTGTTTTAACATCAGTTTTTCTTCTTTTACATTAGTGATGCCTATTTTCCTTTTAGAAATAACATATAATACAAAATATACCACTAAATCAAATTTTAATTTGAAGTACAATTTAAACCCACAACAACTACTAAATCAAAATAATAAGTAGAAATGAACTAACTAAACACTTATATTAACCAACAATAATATCAAGTACCAAGTTTTCTTACATAACTAACCAAAACAAAACTATAAAGAAATACTTGTACAAGTAAACCAATGAAACCACTATTTATTTGGTGAACCATCACAACTGCCCTCCTCATATTGTAGGCTGTCCAAACGGCAAATATTGATACTTCACCTCAACAAAGCATAACTCAGGGACCGGGTATCTTCCATTTTTGTTATGCTCATTCAGCTCAGTTAATGCGGTCACCACTGCAGTGCAGACTTCATCACCCCACTCAATCTTTAAAATCTGTTAAAACCACCTGTCCATTTCTCTGGATCAGAATATTTTCAGGCTTCAAATTTTTGTATATTATACCTGAGTAGATTTTTAACAGCATATAGAGGAAACTTGTCAGGCATATTACAAAGTCACACTGGAGGGACAAAACCTCTCAAATGTCAATAAAGTAAATACAAACGAATAAGTTTATTTTCAACATTAAGCGTATTTCTCAATTAATAAAGGAACAAACCTGCAGGGTATTGAAGAGCAGCGGAAACGCGGCATATGGAGGGAATAGCAGATGGATCTCTAGCACCAGCCCTTGCAATCAATACAACAACATTTTTTTCGGCAACATCAACTGCTTCTGAGCCTGTGGATCCACTAACACCCATGGACTCCAAGAGTGCCTGATTAAATCTTAAAAGGTTTAGCTCTTGCTAAGAATCTAAAAATGTTATGTATTACGAGAAGAACACTGATTCCGTGCCCAGTTAATATGTGACTGGAAAAGACCAGCACAGTGTACTATAAAGAGCATGTTCGACACAAGATTTCATTTGCAATTGTTACTTCTAATACACAATAATGACACAAGATAATTTATTATGTAATCCGTTCACCTGCGGGGTTGAAGGAAGCATGTATAAGCTGTTATCTGGACTTTGGTAGAAAGCTGAAATTTCTCTTTCAATAAGATCTTTAGTATCATTAGATATGTTCATCAACACAGTATATGCTGGAACGATGGTATCAAATGCATGCTCTCTTGCGGCCAATGGCTGCTGACTCCACAATGTTGCAGCATCCTGCAATGAA
This sequence comes from Apium graveolens, assembly GCF_009905375.1. Classification (NCBI taxonomy): domain Eukaryota; kingdom Viridiplantae; phylum Streptophyta; class Magnoliopsida; order Apiales; family Apiaceae; genus Apium; species Apium graveolens. Next base: position 271,818,504 of record NC_133648.1, read on the forward strand.
ACCAAAAATAAATATTCATTGCAAGAAGTAGCAAGCATATGAAAATTAAGGCTCATAAGAACATATGGTATATTTAAAAGAATAATAGTTAAATAAATGCTCAATATGCCCCCATAATAATTAGCAAGTATGTTCTGCCTTCTGCATTCTGTAGGACTGTTCAAAGGAGTGGACAAATGACCAACTATCCTGAAGTTTCACTAAGTTAATAATCCTTTACATTCTTCTGCGATTTAATTATGTCTGGTTGATACTATAAACATAGGGAAAATTGCAAGAAAGTTATTATACATAAACGATAAAAGGACTTAAAAGTATACCGTGATTGCAATAGGCTGTCCCACGGGTATATCCTTTGAACCTTCAGGTACCAATATCTTAGCTAGAAACCAGAAAAGGATTGACCGAGAGTCTAAAATAAAGTACCTCAACTATACAACTTGATGCTACCCATCTAAAGTGATGAAACAGAAAAATGATAAACTTTGGGAGGCTATTGACCAATAGTTACATAAAGCAAAGATCACAACAGAAACAAGTCATAGACACAAGAAAGATAAATCATGGTTTTATATATAGCAGACTTTTTTTTATTTCAGAAGAAAAAAATATAATTACCCCTCTTCAAGACACTCAAACTCCAGGGTAGCTTTGTCTGTCTCTATTTCGCAGATAACATCCCCCACTTCTAGCTGTCATATCAAATATATATAAGTGGGTACAGGAAAAGGCTAAAAAAATTAGCCCATCAATACTTAACTCCAAATTCTGGAAATGAATGGCAAGTTATGACACTTCAAGAAAAACAAATTTATGATCGAATGACACTGATGCAGCACAAATATCTTATAGAGCTAACCTTATCCCCTTCCTTCTTCTTCCATTTCGCCAAGTTACCTTAAGCCTGCAATGCAGTGTACGAAGAGCATATGTTATATTTCATTAAGAAACATGTTTAAAGTTTATATACCTAAGCAGCTAAACATCTTACCATTGTAGGGGACAAAGCTGGCATAACTACAATGTGGTTGATGACCTAGTCAACCACCTGTTTATAACTGGAGTAGATTTAGAACAATGATTTCGGGCATTTTAAATTACCCCTATGGAATCACTCATTGATTTCATTTCCCTTACTTGTGCTCCTAGAAGATTCATAAGGTCCTCAAAGTATCGTACCTCTGCATGGACTCAAAAATGTCAGCTACAAATGTTGTTACATGTTCAGTATCCATCAAGTATGGGAGTAGGTAACCTAAATCATTAAAGCACAAAGACAAAAAGATAAACTTATTCCGAAAATGCTAGCAGCAAAGAAAGGAAGCCTGGATTTGAATTAAATAAGTTACCTCCTGCTGGTTGACCAGTTGAAACTGGTGGGGTTTGATCCTGCCATCGGAAACAAGATGTTTTCATGATTAAGAATAGTAAAATTACTTATCTGAACTGTTGATGATAAAAACTGAGAGATATATTTAAAAATGGACTCTATAAGGTGTGTAAATGAAGAAGAAGAATACAAGCCTTCATCTATCTCCTCCTTTGTAAGGCCCTTCTTCTCAGAGAGGAACGTTTGTACAGGACAGGAAATCGCTTAATTTTTAGATGTAAAAGAAATTTGACAGCATTCTCCACTTGATCGTCCCGAATTGGTTCTGAGTTCACAAACACAGATAGAACCTTGGTATCTTGATGGACCTTGTAAACTTCAAGACTGTTATTAACAGAGTAGCAATGCTTAGCACAATTTAACACAACTTAATTACAAAAACAATAGCAGTATATTACTGAAGTATTAATACATCATTTTCCCATATTCCCGTCAATCATAAGAGTTTTTAGAACCGTAAAAAGTTATTTCAATGAATGCATGAGTATTTGGTAGATCATAATTAGTAATTAGTATTTGGTCTCATGAAAACGATATTCTGAGTTTCTTTTTTATCTTCTTCAAACTGCTGTGCTACTGAAGCATTTCTCTTGAGACATTTAGTGGTAAGGTATCAGAATCAACAAGTCCCTAACTAGAAAGAATCATATCAGCAAATCAATCAGTGGTCACATATTTCATATTGTGACTCGAACAGGTTACACTATTTCATGTACTCGGTCTTTCTTTAACAAAAGAAAACATACCTAAAGTGAACCCGTTCTTCGATGATTCTGTGAGTGCAGCGTCAACAATCTGTTTGAGACGTATCAGCTTAGACCCTCGCATGACAACATTGCAAGTTATCAGTACCTTTGGTTTACAATCACTTATTCTTTGGGCAACAGATTCAACAGAGAATCACTTATTTTGAAACCAATAAGCAACTATAATTAAATGCTGAACATGTACAAATTAGTGACAACAATTTGTTAACAAAAACATACAGGGAAATTCATACAATTAGATATCCAGCACAGTTCCCCTTGACATAATTAGCTATATACCACTGATATAAAAAAATACTAGTAAACTATTAGTTATTTTAAAAAAAACATATATACTGGAATTAGCTACCAACATGCTCATTATCACAAGAAAGAATTGAATACCATGTAATCAGTAGACATGAAAGGATCGTTAACTTTACACAATTTACAAAAATTAAAAAAATAAACAAAAATACCAATGTACAACCAAAAACACCCAAATTACCTAAAGTTTTAAATCTTTTTCTCAGATTAGGTCCTGTATACAACAAGAAGAAAAGTATAAGCAACAAGTTTAGACACTAAATTAATAAAAAAATAAGGGTTTCAAATTAGATAAAACCCCAATTTACAAAATTAGGGTTTTGAATTCAAAAATCCTCAACTTTTAAAACTGGTGTTCATGCAGAGAAGACCAGTTCGATTCAAGTAGATACAACACTTGTCGAAGTAGATAGGTTAACTGAAAGAGGCTTAACAGAGAGATTGAGAGCGGAGAGAGGTTCAGAGAGAGAGAGAGGTTCCAGTGAGAGAGAGAGAGAGAGAGAGAGGTTCCAGTGAGATGATGGCCGGAGTTCAGAGAGATTCTGAGGCGAGAGAGGTTCGATCGAGAGAGAGAGAGGTTCGATTTTGTTGTGTCTGAAGATTGATTTGGGGGGAACCAAAATTTGGTTAAGGGGGGAGAATTTTGGGATTGGGGGGAATGTAGAACTAAAAAATGAATGAAAATTTCACTAACGGGGGAAAGAAAAGGTGGGCGCGATTTTTTTTTTTGGTGAATTTTAGACATCAGTTTAATTATAACCGATGTCTATAAAGAACAAAGACATCACAAAAACACGGGGTGATGTCAATACTTTTTTTAACATCAGTGGCAAAGTTAACTGATGTCTAATGTGTGATGTCTATTGACATTATTCTTGTAGTGTAAGTAAGAAAGAAAAATCAATAGAAGATACTCATTATGAATATTCATCGATGAATTAAAGAAATTTATTAAAAATCTCTTTGATAATTGAAATGAAGTATAAATAGCTCTGAGCTGAAGAAGAAGATCATAATCTATGAATGAAAGTTCATAGATCAACTAAAAGAATTGAACAAGTCCTGATGCGGAGAAAGACTATTCAAGTTGTTGGTCACATCAGGAGTTCAAAGTAGGGAGCTAAAAGGATTGTCTGATATGACTTATCAAGGTAATGCGAATGATAAACAGTTTGGAGGGAGTGGTGTGACGGTGAGTAGATGCCAAAATAATTCACTGATTATCCTAACCCTCATCATTATCCGTCCGAGGATGATCCCATTTCTTCATTTTCATAATTCCATATTTCAACTAGTGTCTCCCTCAATCATCATTTAAAATCGCTTACTAACTTGACTTTCACACGTATATCTATCATTCCGTTGTTTTACCTCAAAGACCTTAATCAAAATATTCTAAAAGCATCTGTTAAGCCAATAGGGGCCTGCTACATGCATCCGTTACTAATTACAAGTGGCCAATTCCCCCTGGGAACAGATCAAAGAGATCTCATAGGGATCTCAATGCAGTCCATAAGTTCGGTGGCATGTGTCTGTAATTGAACATATGTTACCGAATATATTAGAAGTCTATGAGTAAATATACATAGTCTCTGACATCATATCTACCGAAGAATTCCGCTATAGACCAATTGGTCTATCCTTTTAAAAGGTTCTAAGATCGAACTATGGCTCGTTGTAATCTTACGTCATTCAATTGTAGACATGCCATCAATTCTCGATCCTCTCGATCTTTGAGCTAAACCATTATAACCTTACATATTAAGCATACTAATAATATCATGTAGTGTAGTTGTCTTACGATAACATTCTTATATTACATTCAAATCTTCCTTAATAGAAAATATCCTTAAGGTTATATTGGACACTATCTCTGGTGAATTCGTGATTAATACGATATTGTTATTCCCAGTGGACTAACAATGAGATTTACAGAAGGGGGTTGAATGTAAATCTCAAAACTTTTTCAAGTTTTGAGCAGTTTCTAAGGCTAAGTGTTTTAGTGAGCAAATGTGTGTGAATTGCTTGAAGCTAATGCAGACAGATATATATTCAAACACAAATGTAAAGAACACAGAGAACTTAAAAACTTTTCTGGTGGATTTGTTGTTCCACCAGAGATATGTTATTTCAGAAAATATGTGATTCAAAGAATTAAATCACAGTTGTTTCCTAGTACAAACTAGATGATTTTCTGTCTGGATTTTTCTAAACAGCTCTTGAAAATTCACATCTAATTACTAGCTGCTACTTGGTTTATATATCACCAAGTTTACAAGTAAAGACAAAACTGTAAAATACAATTAAAAAGGCTCTTCACATGTCTCTTCTTCATTTCTCTATCCAATGCAATTTAGGTTTAGCTGTTAATCTTTGAATACTCCCTTGTTTGTACCAGAATGGAAATGCTGCATTTTCTTGATTCCTCCTAGAGGCTGCCACATTTCAGTTTGTCTCTGTCAACCCATGTGCCTCTGTCAGCTTATGAATTGTCACTATCAACTGCTATTGAACTAAGCATCCGTTGAAGCTTTCATCCGTTGATGCCTTATCCGTTGAGGCTTTATCCGTTGAAGCTTTATCCGTTGAAGCTTTATCCGTTGATGCATTAGCAGTTGAAGTCTTTATCCGTTGAAGCACTTATCCGTTAATGGATATTATCCGTTGAAGCTTTAGAGACATCCGTTGAAGCTTTATTTCTTATCTGTTGAAGGTCTTTATATCAGTTGATACTTCTTCACTTATACAAAATTACAAGGCATGAAATATTTACAATTAGCCCTCCTATTTGCATATCCACTAGTAGTCAACACGACTGATAATTTCCTACAACATCTAAGAATTACAACTTGAATCCAGAGAATGAAATGTGCTACAATACTAAACTTATTGCTAAGTAAAGCTACTCCTTCAACGGATAGCCAAGATGGTCTTATCCGTTGAGGCTACAAATACTAGATTTCTACTTAAGTGTTTTGTTTAACTTATCATCAAACTAATACACATATTCCTAACAATCTCCCCCTATTTATGTCTACTAGAACTGTAGGCATAAATTTGGGTTTAGCTTTATGATAACAAAACACTTGACAAACATATTAACTGTAATAAAGCAGAAATTCAAAAGTGCTGCAAAAATGTGTATGCTGAGATGGAATTGAAGAATTACATTGTTTCCAAGGGTGCTCCTTTAGCCTGAGCAGATTAATTTCTTTTCCTTTGATCCCTTGTTTTCTTTCCTAGCCTCCTGTCATTCTCCTCTATTTGAAGTTGAAGTTGTCTGTAGAACTCAGCTTCATCTTCTTCATTGATGTCTAACTTAGATTGCATATCCTTGAGATTTTCATTACTGGCAATCTTGAGCTGATCTTCAAGTCTGAAAAATCTTCTGACTCATTTGTTGTCTCTGAACTCCATCAACCAATGAGGTGATTTGTGAACTGTAATTCCTCTTTCTTGAATGAGTAATGTTCTAGGCAAGGCATTAGGCTCCCACCAAGTCTTCCTTATGTTGGCAATCTTGTTGAGAATCTCAGTCTTGGCAGTCCTGGTAAAGCCAGAATCCCTTTTTATGGTTGAGTAGACTCTAACCAAGGTAGAGTAGCCTTCATTCAGAATCCTGTAGAGAGGTCAAGTTCTTTCCCCACTTCCTTTGTATTTGAACACTAGTCTTTCTGGTAGCTGTCTGTAGGCATCTATTCCCCTTACTTCCTCCAGCTCATCCAGATAGAGTTCAATGTCTGAAAATTCTTTTATGTCACAAATGTGAACATAATCATCCTTAGAGGCTTGTGGCTTAGGCTTAGGCTTCTGAGTGAATTTGATTGAGGTTGGAGGAGGTGTTGATTTGATTTTTCTTTTCTGTTTTTTTAGGGTGGAGAAGTGGTTAAGAAGGTGGGCAATTTTGATGGTGTCCCAATCAATTGGTTCCTCCTTAGGAGTGATTGTTTCACCATGAATATTTATGAAGGGGTCAGACACAATGGGTTCAGGAATAGAAGGTACTGTTTTGGATTTTGATTGGGTTTCTTCAGTCTCATCTACCCTCTTTCTTTTTGCATTGGCCTTCTTTCTGTTTCCTTTCTGCCATTCCTCTCTTTCCTTACTTCTTTCTCCCTCATCATCACTAAACATGTCCCCCATACCTATATCTTCACTCTTGTCTTCAACTTCTTTCGTTTCTTCAGCTTGACTTGACTTTAGCTGTTTTTCAAGCTTTGCTTGTGCTCTTTTGTCAGCCTTTAGCTTTTTGGCTTCTTCCTTCAACCTTCTGGCTTCTTCCCTCTTGGCTATTGAGAATTTGGGATGTCCTTGCATCACACAAATGCTCTTTCCCTCTCTAAAGATAATAGCCATGTTCATCCTTTCAACCAAACCCATGGTCTCTTTGTGTTTTATGATACTTCCACCCAAAACCTTGTCTTCATCAGGCTTTGGAAGAGGAAAATCCACTTCTTTCATCTGAGCAAGGATTAGAGGATTCTTTGTAGAGTCCTTATTGGATCTGTTGTTGGGCTTGAGAACCATATGTTTCATATTCTTGGAAGAAGTCTCTCCAACCTTATTCCTCCTTACTGGCTTGAGCTCCATAATAATTGATTCCACCTTTGTGCTATGCTTCACAGATTGTGATTTAGAAGCTGTAGAACCAAAAAATTGTTGCACCTTTTCATCAATTTTCCTCCTTTGCTCTTTGACTTGCAATTCAGCTGCTGCAATCTAGATTAGATCAATTCCATCAAGCTTTCCTTTGATTTAAATAGGTGGAGAAGTGGTGATGGCAGGAACTAGCACTTGAGATATTTGAACTGTTGTTGATGGCTCTCCTTCCCCTTCCCTTTTATTCTCCCCCTTTTTGTTATCATTAAGGGTAGGGGTCAAGCCTTGTGCTTTTGCCAGCTGCATTAGTAGATTTGTCTGAATTTGTTGATTCTGAAGAATGGTGACCATAGAGTCTTCAATGATCTGAACTCTGTTTTCCAATCTGGCCAGCCTCTTGGCAGCATCAGATTCTTTCCTCAGTCTCCCCAACAAATCTTGCATAGTACCATAAGGCATGACTGAATCCAACTTCTCAGCATTATAGGATTTTCAGATCAGCAATGTCCTGCTTGAGTTCATCCACACTTAGATTCTGTTTGAAATGCTGCAACTGCAAGAGATGCAGAGAGTCTAGATGAGCTTGAAGAATTGCCTTGGTACCAGCATCTGTAGTCTCCTAAAGGGCCTTCTGAATAGTCATTACTTGTCTGACCAAAGTTACACCAAATTCTCCTGGTGTAGATGCCTTTGCCCATGCCCAATCAGGTAGATCTGGAACAGAACTTGGGCCTGCTACTCCCCCTAAGTTCATGCTCTCATCCAAAGAATTAGAGTCATCATCATTAGAATTTACTCTAAATTCTTCAGATGGCTCACCAGCTTGAGAAGGCGGCCTGTTAACAGCAGCTTTGTCTCTGAGAAGAGATTCTGAAGTGTGTACAATGTTCAAAGTCTGTTCTGCCTCCACATTGCCCTGAGCAGCCAACAATTGATAGGCTGGAACAGGGTGAGTAAAAGTGTCAGCATCCAAGGAAATGTTATCAATTACAATTTTGTAATGTTGCTGAAATTGTCTTTCCTTTTCTGCATCATCCACTATCATTGACCCACTAGCAATGGCTGGATCCACCCTTATAGCTTCTGTACCTGCCTTTCTCTCATTTTCTCTATTTTCTTTCATCAGGGGCTCCCCCTGGCTCACACACACCCTCACACCCTCACCTTCTAAGGTGGCACTCCCGTCACTCACTTTTGCCATGCTGGAAGAAATAGCATGCATATGGTGACTCTCAACCTCTCCTTTTGCCTGGGAGCAACCCAGCCTCTCACTCAAATTATCACTCCCTTCCCTCAAACCTAAAAGTGATTGTACAGTAACCATGTCCTCTACAGTTGGAATTGTTTCTGTTATTTGAGTAGAGACCATCAACGGATAGGGAGTATCCGTTGAAGTGGAAACTGATGATATCAACGGATAACTGCTGTTAAGCTTATCCATCGAAGAACAACCACTTGTCAACGGATGAGAGATATCCGTTGAAGGAGGAAAAGATGTAGATATTGAAAGTGACATAATTGTTGAATCTGTGTGAATTGATTTTAAGTGAGGTGACACAGATTCTTCAACTATATCTGAAAGAATTGGCTGATGATCCAACAAATCATCTAAAAGATGATGATCATCAGGTTTTGAGTGGGGCTCCTCCCTGAGTTTTAAGGAGGGAGAATCAGGAATTGATGTGAATATCATATCCACATCCAGAGAGGGTGATGGAGAGTTTGATGATTGATGTATTTCTATTATGAGAGAATGGGGCTGTGACTCCACATTTGCTGGAGTCACATCAAGCTGAATTTGAGAAGGCAAAGATACAGGTGGATGTATCTGTGCTGTGTGTGCCCCCTGTGTGGAAACTAGGGTCTTGGCCTTCTTCTTCCTTGAAAAGGCTTTGATTGGTGAATGTGTGGCTCCAGTGTCCCTCCCTCTTTTGTTCTGTGTCCCTGGTTGGGGACTATTTTCAATAGCTGCATCCTTTTGGGAGGACGCAACTAGGGATGTGTTTGACTCCTTTTGAACCACCACAGTCTTTTGAGAGACTGTGGCTTGGATGGATGGGGTACCACTCACCTTTCCCACCTTATCCTGGGGGGTTTCTTGATGTTCACCCCTCCCCTCACCACTCACACCCTGTTCACTCCCTTCAGGGTTTATGATAGTTGTTACAACTGTTGTCTTTTGAGAAACAACAGAGGTGATTTTCTTTGACTTGTGTTTTGAAATTTTAGTTTTGGTGGCTTTGGTAGGAACCTGTTTGGACAGAGACACAGGTTCCATTGCCACACTGGAAGGCAAAGAAACAGTGGGGTTGGAAACAGTAGGAGTTATTAAAGTGTTTACCTCACTTACATGTGGTGCATTCATGATTGGCAAATATACCAATGGCACTTGGCTGTTGAGGTTGATTCTCAAAAGGTCTGCAATGACCCTTTTCTCTTGTGCCCAGCATTTGAGTTTATTGCTCTCATTAGATATAACCAGTCCTTCAGCAACATGGTTAGCCAATAACATAAAGAATCTAGCATAGTAGATGTTATGTGGTCTATTAGCTTTGTTACCTAACCTGGAACCTAATTCTAGCATGACATAGTTGCTAAAATTAAAGTACCTATCAGAAACTAGCATATAGAGCATATTAACAAGAGATGAAGTTATGGCATCAAAATTGCTAATCTTCCCAGAGAAAACCTTGATAAAGGCATCTCCAAGAAAACTCCATTCTTTCCTAAGGACCTTCCTTCTAATACTACCTAAGCTAGCAGAATCAAAAGCATAGCCTATGGAATCTAACATAGCAGATACATCTTTATCAGGGTGTGGTGTCATGGCATTATTCTCAGGCAACTTAAAGCAAGACTGTATATCATCACAGTTAATGCAATAATCCTTACCTTTGAGAGAGAAGGTAATAGTCATATCTGTGGAGTTGAACTCTGCAGTTGTCCAAATCTCCTCAATTACCTCACAGTAAATGGTTGGGGCTTCCAGCATTGCATAGCTTAGTTTGTAGTTTTTGATAAAGTCCATCATCTTATGATAGTCAGTATGGGCTTCATTCTTTTCAACCAAGGCTACGAAATTGTTCTTTTCATAAACAAATCCAGACTGAGACATAATTTTGATTACTGGTGCCATTGTTGTGAGTAGAGGTTGCAGAGAAAAACTTGAGAGTTTTGGGAGAGAAGGAGAATAAAAATTGCAAGAAAGCGTAAAGTGAAAATAAAAATTCAATGGGCTTTTATACTTTCTTGAATTAAAATGTAAATAAAATGATTAAATGATACTTTTAAATAAATTACAGCCGTTTAAGAATAAAGAAAACTGTAGAAATTCTAAAAACTGCCTTTAATACAAATATATACAACAGTGTATATCTGTATCAACGGTTGAGTAAAAGAATCAACGGCTGTGACTCACTTAAAGTAACTGATGTGACATTTCAACGGATAAGGTAAATAGTTATTCGTTGATGATCAACACTATTTTATCCGTTGAGGGATAAAATTAACAGAAATGTATTTGTCTTTCAACGGATAATGAACATCCGTTGATAGAACAATTTTGGCTTTCAACGGATAGGGAATATCCATTGATAGAATAATTTTTACTTAAAGCCAACTTTGTTCTTGCAGCAAATTCATTTCAGGCTTCAGAGCAGATTATAAAGAGGACATAAATTTATGAATAATTAAGCATACCTAGCTCACTTACTAATCTTGTGAATGTTGATTCATCAAGTGGCTTGGTAAATATGTCTGCAATCTGCTTTTCACTTGGAACAAAATGAAGTTCCACTGTACCTTTCATCACATGCTCCCTAATGAAGTGGTACTTGATGTCAATGTGCCTTGTTCTTGAGTGCTGCACTGGATTTTCAGTAATGGCAATAGCACTTGTGTTGTCACAGAATATAGGAATTTTGTCAACAGTTAGTCCATAGTCAAATAGTTGATTCCTCATCCATAGCATCTGTGCACAGCAACTACCAGCAGCAATGTACTCAGCTTCAGTTGTTGATGTAGAAACATAATTTTGCTTCTTGCTGAACCATGACACAAGCTTGTTCCCTAGAAATTGACAGGTGCCAGTTGTGCTTTTCCTGTCTATTTTGCAGCCTGCATAATCTGCATCTGAGTAGCCAATTAGATCAAAACCAGACTCTCTAGGGTACCAAATTCCTAGATTTGGAGTCCCTTTGAGATATCTGAAGATTCTTTTAATAGCCACTAAGTGAGATTCTTTAGGGTCAGCTTGAAATCTAGCACAGAGACATGTAGAAAACATTATATCAGGTCTACTAGCAGTTAAATATAAAAGTGAGCCAACCATGCCTCTATAACTTGAAATGTCCACAGACTTTTCAGCCTTGTTTAGTTCAAGCTTGGTGGCAGTGGCCATGGGAGTTTTTGCAGGTGAACAGTCCATTAAGTCAAACTTCTTTAAAAGATCATAAATGTATTTAGTTTGACTAATGAAAATTCCACCAACAACTTGTTTAACTTGTAAATCAAGAAAATAAGTTAGCTCTCCCATCATGCTCATTTCATATTTACTTTGCATTAACTTAGCAAACTTTTTACAAAGCTTATCATCTGTAGATCCAAATATAATATCATCTACATAAATTTGAACAAGTATTTTAGAGCCATTAACATTTCTAAAGAAAAGAGTTTTGTCAACAGTACCTCTTGTGAAGTGATTATCTAGAAGAAATTTTGACAAAGTCTCATACCAGGCTCTAGGTGCTTGCTTTAGTCCATAGAGTGCTTTCAACAGATAGTACACATAGTCTGGAAAGTTTGGATTTTCAAATCCTGGAGGTTGGCTTACATAAACTTCTTCCTCCAATTCCCCATTTAGAAATGCACTCTTGACATCCATTTGATAGACTTTGAAATTGGCATGGGCTGCATAGGCTAGAAAGATTCTGATGGCTTCAAGTCTAGCAACTGGAGCAAATGTCTCATCAAAATCTATTCCCTCTTGTTGAGAATAGCCTTTAGCAACCAATCTGACTTTATTCCTTATGACAATGCCATTTTCATCCATCTTGTTTCTGAATACCCATTTTGTGTCAATAGAACTCTTGTTCTTTGGCTTGGGTACCAGCTTCCACACTTTGTTCCTCTCAAATTGGTTTAGCTCCTCTTGCATTGCTAAAATCCAATCTGGATCCAATAGAGCTTCTTCTACTCTCTTAGGTTCCTCCTGTGATAGAAAGCTACTATACAGACATTCAACTTGAGTAGCCCTTCTAGTTTGCACTTTAGATGTAGCATCACCAATGATCAGTTCAAAAGGGTGATTCTTGGTCCATTTCCTTTGAGGTGGTAGATTAGCTCTAGATGAGGTTGCCTCAGTATTGTCATGATGTGTGATAGAATGTTGATTGGTTGAAACTCCCCCTGAGTTGCTGATCCTTTGGAAGGAATTGGGAGCTCTATCAACTGATGAAGTGAATTGATTATCCGTTGACAGACTGTGATCAACGGATGCTTCATTATGAACTTCAACGGATGATACACTTTGTCTTTCAACGGATGCTGCATTGCTTCTTTCAACGGAAGCTGAATTATGACTTTCAACGGATGCAGCATTCTGTGCATTATCCAAAGGCAGATTTTGAATTCTTCTTGAGATGCCTTCTTCATCATTCTCATCTTCACTATCATCACAATATATCTCAATATTGTCAAATTTGAGTCCTTCATGATGTCCCTCATCTGTTAGTCCATCAATCTTTTTATCATCAAACACAACATGCACAGATTTCATGGCAATGTTGGTTCTTAGATTGTAGACCCTATATGATTTTCCAGCAGAATAACCGACAAATATTCCTTCATCAGCCTTTGCATCAAACTTCCCTTTGTGATCAGATTGAATCCTTAAGATGTAACATTTTCAACCAAAGACATGCAGAAAGTTTAAAGTTGGTTTTCTTCTCTTGAATAATTGATAGGGAGTCATGCCTTTTGCCTGATTGATTAGAGAAATATTCTGAGTGTAACATGCACAGTTAACAGCCTCAGCCCAAAAGTAAGTTAGGAGTTTTGACTCTTTAAGCATTGTCCTTGCAGCTTCAATTAGTGATCTGTTCTTCCTTTCCACCACACCATTTTGTTGTGGGGTCCTTGGAGCTGAGAACTCATGCATGATCCCATTTTCTTCACGGAACAACTTCATGGTTGAATTCTTGAACTCAGTTCCATTATCACTCCTGATATTCCTTACTTTGAAATCAGGATGATTGTTGACTTGCTTGATATGATTGATAATGATTTCACTAGCTTCATCCTTTGATCCAAGAAAATAAACCCATGAAAACTTTGAGAAATCATCTACAATCACTAGGCAATATCTTTTTCTTCAAATTGACAATACATTGACTGGTCCAAAAAGATCCATGTGTAGCAGTTGTAATGGTTCATCAATTGCAGATTCAAGCTTCTTACTGAATGATACTTTCTTTTGCTTTCCTTTCTGACAAGCATCACACAGTCCATCCCTTGTGAATTCTACTAGAGGCATTCCTCTAACTAAGTCCTTTTTGACTAGATCATTCATTGTCTTGAAATTCAAGTGGGACAGCTTCTTGTGCCATAGCCAACTTTCAACTGGACTTGCTTTGCTGAAAAGACAAGTGATAGATTCTGCATCTGTAGAGTTGAAGTCAGCTAAATACACATTCCCTTTTCTAACTCCAGTTAGAACCACTTTATTGTCCTTCTTACTTGTGACAATACAGGCTTCAGAATTGAAGGAAACAGTATTCCCTCTGTCACATAGTTGACTGATGCTCAATAAGTTGTGTTTGAGACCATCAACCAATACAACTTCATCAATGATGACATTTTCTTTTGAAATCAAGCCATATCCCATAGTGAATCCTTTGCTGTCATCTCCAAAGGTTATGCTAGGGCCAGCTCTCTCCTTAAACTCTGTGAACGGGGTGAAATCTCCTGTCATGTGTCTTGAACAGCCACTGTCCAAGTACCATAGATTCCTTCTTTTTCCATGCACACAACAAAATCAATCAAGTTGATTTTAGTACCCAAGTTTCCTTGGATCCAGCCTTGTTAGTCTTTTTCCTAGACTTCATTCCTCCTGCATCTTTTGACTTAGGTAACTTTGGGTCAACCTTGGTCTCAGATGTGGTTGGTTGAAGTGTAGGGTTAGTCACAGAATCATTTAGCACATTTGATTGAATTTGATAAGGCATAGATTGTGCAAACATGTTATTCCACATAGGCATATTGTATGGCATTTGAGGCATACTGAATGCAGTAAAATAAGGATTATTAATATATGGCTTATTTGCAAAATGTGCATGGGGATTCTGATGAGACATAACAGGCATGGCATGCAGAGGTGACATAGACATGTTAGGCATGGAGGGATTTGAAGGCATAGGAGCATTCTTAATAGATTTGCAGTTATCAGATAGATGATTAACACTTTTACAATGCACACAGCTTTTTTTAGGAGCATACCTATAAGGTGTGTAATTGTTATGTTTATTAATCCCTACCTTCCCATTTCTTTTAGATTTTCTTTTAGTTTCCTTTTTATCCTCAACCAACTTAAGCCTATTTTTCAGCTGATCTAAAGTCATGTGTCCTATATTCACCTTACTGGCATCTTTGGATGTGCTAGCTCCTTCTTTGACAAAGTTCTTGAAAGTTGAACCATCCTTCTTATTGAGATTTTTATTTTTAAATTACTTGCCTGTTTTAATTGATGAGCCTTCAACGGATGCTCTTTTTCTTCCTTCAACGGATAACTTTCATCATCCGTTGATTCCACATCCGTTGACAATCCATCAATTAATTCTAACTCCTTTTTGTTTTTCTTCCAGGCATCCTCACAGAATGATTCAATTCCCTGAACCTTGGCAATCTGAACACTAACATCCCTAGATGTTTTCCAGGCCTTGATTACCTCTTGCTCACTCTCTAACTGTTTAGAAAGAATTTCTACTTTCTTAACAGCTTCTTCTAGTTCACTCTCAACAGTCAAGCATTTAAGTTTAATCTTTTCAAGCTCAATTACCTGATCCTCTAACACAGCATTCCTATCACTTAAAAACACATTATTCTCTTTGATCCTAGTGTTTTCTTTGGCTAGTGATTTAAGGGAAACTCGCAAATGATATAATTCATTGGACATATCATTTATGGCTTCATTGCATTCATTTTTAGAAAGCTGAGAGAGATCAGTAGTAATTACCTGGTTGCTTGATGAACTAGTTTCATTTTCATCAGAATTAACCATCAGGGCTAGGTTGACATATTCCATATCATCATCTTCATTGACTCCATCTGCTGCCCAATCATCTTGAGTGAGAAAAGCTCTTTCCTTTTGTTTGAGCAAATCAAAATACTTCTTTTTGTAATCAACTTGCTCAAATTTCTTCTTATCAGAGGTTGGCTTCCTACACTCACTTGCAAAATGTCCACTAATGCCACAGTTATAACATTTGAACTTGGATTTGTCCACCATATTTTTGTTTGGCTTAGTGAATTTTGTATTTTTCCTAAACTTCATCTTTGCAAACCTCCTGGACAGAAAAGCCAGATGTTCATCTACATCATCAGAGTCATCTTGACTGGAATTGTCTTCATCCTCAGCTACTTGCTATTTACCCTTGCTTGATTCTGATTTGCTTGTGCCAATTTTGAGACTTGGCATTGTCTTCTCCTCATTCCTGGCTTCAATTTTCTCACTGTCAGCTACAAGTGCAACTGTTCCTCCTTTTCTCTTTCCCTTTTCCAGCAGCTCATCCTGCTCCATTTCAAGTTCATAAGTCTTCAAAATTCCATATAATCTTTCAAGTGTGAAGTTCTTATAATCTTGAGAATTTCTTAGAGAGACAGTCATAGGCTTCCATTCCTTTGGTAGAGACCTCAGAAATTTTAAGTTGGAATCCTTGACTTGGTACACTCTACCATAAAGCTTCAATCCATTTAACAGTTTCTGAAATCTGTTGAAGGTATCATTTAATGATTCTCTTTATTCAAAGTGAAAATATTCATACTGTTGAATAAGAAGCTGCATCTTGTTCTCTCTAACCTGCTCAGTACCTTCACAGATGATTTGTACAGTATCCCAAACTTCCTTTGCAGTTTGACTATTGATGACATTATCAAACATATCTTGATCTAAGCCATTAAACAAAATGTTCATGGCTTTCTTGTCCTTGCGGATTTCTTCTATGTCTTCAATAGTCTATTCTGCTTTTGGCTTGGGAATGGACTGTCCAACAGCAACTGTTGCAGTAGCAGCTGTGGCCACTTTGTGAGGGATGTGAGGACCATTTTCAATACAGTTGATGTAGCTTTCATCTTGAGAAAGAAGATGTAAATGCATCTTCACTTTCCAGTGATGATAGTTATCTTTTTCCAGGACTGGAATCTTTATTCCAATATCCTTCCTAGCAGGAGGATTCTTCTGTGCACTCATGATGTTAGCAGAATAGATCTTTAAACTCTTTGTATGTTAAGAGCTTGCTCTGATACCAATTGTTATTCCCAGTGGACTAACAATGAGATTTACGGAAGGGGGGTTGAATGTAAATCTCAAAACTTTTTCAAGTTTTGAGCAGTTTCTAAGGCTAAGTGTTTTAGTGAGCAAATGTGTGTGAATTGCTTGAAGCTAATGCAGACAGATATATATTCAAACACAAATGTAAAGAACACAGAGAACTTAAAAACTTTTCTGGTGGATTTGTTGTTCCACCAGAGATGTGTTATTTCAGAAAATCTGCGATTCAAAGAATTAAATCACAGCTGCTTCCTAGTACAAACTAGATGATTTTCTCTCTGGATTTTTCTAAACAGCTCTTGAAAATTCACATCTAATTACTAGCTGCTACTTGGTTTATATATCACCAAGTTTACAAGTGAAGACAAAACTGTAAAATACAATTAAAAAGGCTCTTCACATGTTTCTTCTTCATTTCTCTATCCAATGCAATTTAGATTTAGCTGTTAATCTTTGAATACTCCCTTGTTTGCACCAGAATGGAAATGTTGCATTTTCTTGATTCCTCCTAGAGGTTGCCACATTCTAGTTTGTCTCTGTCAACCCATGTGCCTCTGTCAGCTTATGAATTGTCACTATCAACTGCTATTGAACTAAGCATCCGTTGAAGCTTTCATCCGTTGATGCCTTATCCGTTGAGGCTTTATCCGTTGAAGCTTTATCCGTTGATACATTAGCAGTTGAAGTCTTTATCCATTGAAGCACTTATCCATTGATGGATATTATCCGTTGAAGCTTTAGAGACATCCGTTGAATCTTTGTTTCTTATCCGTTGAAGGTCTTCAATATCAGTTGATACTTCTTCACTTATACAAAATTACAAGGCATGGAATATTTACAATTAGCCCTCCTATTTGCATATCCACTAGTAGTCAACATGACTGATAATTTCCTACAACATCTAAGAATTACAATTTGAATCCAGAGAATGAAATGTGCTACAATACTAAACTTATTGCTAAGTAAAGCTACTCCTTCAACGGATAGCCAAGATGGTCTTATCCGTTGAGGCTACAAACACTAGATTTCTACTTAAGTGTTTTGTTTAACTTATCATCAAACTAATACACATATTTCTAACAGATATTCACATCCTCCTTGGTAAAATGACACCTTCGACTAGTTTGGGTCAATAACCTCAACTGTATATTAATAATTAAACTTCATGGTTCTCACATGTGATGCCCCCCATGGGCAACCTATAAAGAACTACGAGTAACAAGGCTCGTGTTGTCCAAATGAACATTTGGTGTTGATAATACCGTCTTTATCCCAAATGCCCTGGAGACTTAGCTCCGAGTTCTACATCCATATCATTACCAAATCATATATGATTCTAATTTTTCTTCTCATCATTCTGATAATCTCCAATGGTCCTATTAGTCATGCTTTAATACCTCAAATATACACTTATCCTAACCTACACATTGGGGCTACATCCGGTAGTCCAATGATGCACTCTATATGAGCTCTTACGCAATCTCGCATCTAGACAAATTCCTAGCATCTCGTCTCTAAGTATTATAACTTTTTGCTCTGTTACCATTTCTGTAACTCCCCCAAATCCGGGGTCAGGAATCTGGGTCGTCACGCAATCCTTCAATCATGGGTAACCTGCATTAACTCAATAATCCAATAATTCCTTATCACAGACCCCCAATCTCACACACTCACAAGTTATAGCCTTAGAAACGACGTACAACAAGTATCATCTGTTATTAAAACTCAAATATACCTTACAGGACCTTAAACAATTATTCATAACCTCTAGATGAAGTTACAATAATTAAGACTGATACCTTATATCTATCTAATATTATGGCCCACCTGAGACAAAGCTGCCAGGGATTCTCCCCATGACTGTAAGCGACTAAGTCCCACACCGGCATACTGGTTATCTGTTGTGTTGTGACATTTAAAAGAAAGCAAGAGTGAGCAATAATGCTCAGCCATAATAATGTACAGTATGAAAAGACTATATGAGAAATTTAAGTATAATTCCATATACGATAAATATGTTTATTCAAAAATAATTTTCCTCGGCGATACACACCTTCTTTCGAAAAAATTCTTTTGTGGACTTATTATCCTGCGAATACCTTAATGGTAAACCCAGCACCTAGGCTTGGGTTACGGTATTGCATCACAATTCCAATTGGAAGAATAGGATAGTCATCGGAGCCACCGCATACGATGATCAGTTGTACTACGGAAATAGTAACATTTTCTACTAGTAGAAGGAAAATTCCATTTTGTTATCGGTTATCACCCTGGCCGCATTCGGGCCTTTTATGTGTCCATCCCTCTCAGTTACACACTTCGTGTCTGTTTCTCTCAAGACACGGTTTTGCGTCCATCCCTATCAGGTACGCATACTCCACATGTGTATCAGTATATAAGATACCTTCTCATGTGGTAGTAAATTGGTAGTCTCCCCAGTCCACGAAGTACTGGAGTCTACCCCTCCCTGTCCTTGTAAGAATCCCATCATATATATGGAACTTATATTGTTCCCCAAGCATATTACTTGTTGATAGGTACACTTGGATATGTACGTATATATATGTACTTCTGAGAATTTTCGGAGGAAGTACTAAGGATGTGAGTTGACCATTGTCAACATATTTATTAAATAAGGGGGAGTTTCTTTTGAAACTATATTCAAGATATTTAAAATAAGTCTAGATAATATTCTTCGACGATCTGAAATTATTCGAATGATTTTCCGAAAATCAAAAAGTTTTTTAAATCAGGTTTTATGATTTTAAATCATAAATAAACCACTTAATAAATAATTAATGACTAAATATTAATCGTTAAATAATTAAACCTCGAATAATTATACTTTAAATGAATGTTGAAATAATATTCCTCAACCAATTTATTTTTAAGTAATTTAAGGTAATCTTTAATATTTAATCGGGTTTGAAATAAATAATCGTTGGAGAATACTTCTCCTATAATAAATGATTAGTTAAATAATACTCATTATTCGAACAATAAAATATAGTTGAGGGAATACGATCTTTGGAAATCGTTTTAATAAAAGTTCGAGGTATTTAATGTTTCATAAGTGGACGTCAAGTCCCTTGGAATAAAATAATTACGGATTTTTAATCGTCCAAAACATCTCCGGGATGATTTCCGGGTTTATATTTTATAAAACAAAACTGACCGACTCTCGGTCTTACGACTTATACATCACGCTCTACTATAGCGTTAATATTCTTAATTAAAACACCTCTGGAATACTTCGGGGTTTTCATCAATTTATACCGACCGATCCTTGGTCTAAATTATATACGCATCACGCTACTCGCTAGCGTTAATTTTCTCAAAAATAAAACTTCTCCGGGATACTTCCGGATTTTTATATCTTACTCCGACCGACTCTCGGTCTAAATATAATATTTTAACTCGGTATGAACATATACAAAAAATTATCAATAATTGAGCAATGTAATATATCTCAATTTCGTAAAACGGTTTAATGCAATCTCATGCAAAGATCACAGTTTGTAAAATATTCCCAACACAACATTTCTCAAAAGGTAGGGTTTGAAAACTTGCCTAGAGTCCAAGACACGTTTCCCGACTTCCTCTCGTTCCGGGTTTTCTAATCAACAAACATCATAATCTTAATCAGTATTCCTACTCTCATCACCAACTAATAAGTTCAATATTTCATATTTTTCAATATTTGACCGACTCGAAATAAGTATCAATCCTCGGTCGAAAGTCTTCTAGAGTTGACTTTACCGAATGTTACTATTACGCGACTCGCACTCTATCCTTTTTAATAAATCGTAAAATTAATATTTTAATACAAAACCATCTCGAGGAGCTTCTTGAGTGCTTGTAATATTTATCATAAAAATTCCATTTTGATGAAATGAATTTAATTAGGTGAAAAGCATTTCAAAAGTTCGGTCAACTACAGAATTTTACTATTCAAACCGCTTTCACTAAAATGTTGATATCTCTCAAACCGTTAACTCAATTGATACACCGTTTTCGCGTGCGCGAACTAAACAAAATTTAGAACACATTATTTCAAAATGGTTTTCTGGTAACAGGGGTGAAAATCCCGAAGTGGCAGTTTCCTAACAGGGGGTTGTTTTTGACATTCGTACTCCGCGCAACCTTGGCTCCGACATTTTTATAAAATTGAAAAATCAACATTTTTACTTGAAATTTGCACGGAAGCTAATAAACTCTATTTATTACTCTCTATAAAAATATAATTAGTTTTAAATATTTTTAAGTCAGTCATTTATATTTACAAGGTTCGTAATTTGTAGCAGTTTTGTCGCATAAATTTCTTTTACTAAAACGGTCGTAACTTTTGATCCGTAAATCGGAATCAAGCGATTCAAGCGCCTAAACGATCCTCATAACATTGTCTATCATAATAAATTCTCTTTTCAGTAAACTATAGTTTATATATTTGAGAACTTCTGCAGAAACTTAAGTTGAGTTTTGTTCGTTTTAACGAGGTTACGATTACGATCTGAGTTTCGTTTACGTCTTAAATCATTATACCACCATCAACAACCATAAAATCATCATTTAAACTCTAAATCCTCTCAATAAAATCATGTTCTTGAGGCAACAATCATCAACCTTAAAACTAATTAACTAAACATCAATATAATATGAAATTAATCATCAAAACCATACATATATCCAAGATCCTTACTTTTCTTGAAACTTAAAACTTAAACAAAGTTTGGATGAATGTTTATACCTTCCTTGAAGCTTGTTAATACTTAATAAAGTACTAAGATCCTTGATGAAGCCTTGGTCTAGCTTTAGGAGCCTTAAACTTTCATGAAAAATCAAGAAAACAAGTTAGTGATTTTCGGAGTTACTATTCACCACCAATTTTGAGTAAGGATTTGACTATGCTATTCTAATTCAATAGCCATGAAATTTTGAACGTACCTTGTATATGGTATGAGGAAGCTTTGGTTAAAAGTTGGTAATTTTTGAATAAATAGATCATGAGATATGAAGTTTTCTTCCCATGGTGTTATTGGAAATCAGCATTGGGTTTTTGGAGAGAGAGAGAGAATTGCCTTGCTTGCTTCTTGGAAATGTGGTGGAAATAGGCTTTTGTGACTTTAGAAAGTTTGTAGGATAAGATGCATCTCATTTTCAAAGGCTAGGCTTAGCTAGGTGTCTCATTTGTCAAAGCTTGCATGATAAGCTCCTTGAATTTATGTTTATCAAAACTTGTTATTTTTTTAATTGTAACTAGCTTCCTAATTTATTACTTGTTGAATAAATTTATAAAATACTTAATTTTCTAGGTTATCACTTGATTTTGTCATCCTACATTATCTTGCTTTCGTTCACGTACGTTTAAATCAATCCCGTAAATGCTACGTCGAAGAATTCCGCTAATCATAAATCATTACCATTTCCAGTGCTGGTACTTGGTTATGAGTTATGAAATTATAATTCTCAAGATTTTCTTAGTCGTAGTATAATTCTCTTATTCCTCGATGGCTCGTAAAATAATATTATTTGGACTACTGGTTTTCTTCGAAAACTCACGACTCTTGCATACACTCATTTAGTACGTATAACCACAATATGAACTCGGAAACTTAAATTAAACACTCGTATATGGTGTGGTCGGAAAAGTTTTTAATAAACCGCAAGGTTACTATTTCTAAAGGTCTTTTATTGACGTCAAAAATTTGGGTTCTTACAATCAGAGCTGCGATAAGGTCCTGAATGATCAAGGCTTGCCAAGTCAGGCGTCACATGATTAGTAGCACATGTATTAGAAAAGCAATTCTGAACCGAAATGGAAGAGTTTGAGTATGGTCGGACATTGGTATAGTGAGCCATTGGTGTACTTGTAAGGACACCCAGCTGTGAGCAATACAATGCAGTGTGATTAAAGCCATTACAAATTTGGTACCTGGTATTGATGTTAGAAGAACTATAACGATTCCTGCCACGCCACTACAAGAAATATATACTTTACCTACCAATTATAAGTGTAGGTAAAAATTGATCATTGTTTTGATAAAAAGGTTTTACAACAATTATGAAAATGGTAATGATTGGTATGTAAAAGTTGGTGGAGAAAGAGTTTTTACCTATATATATTTATATTGGTAGGAAAATTATTATGTGGGCCCAATTTATAGAATAATCATAAATGAGTCAGCAACTGACATGTCATTTATGTGGCTATATTGATCCATATGCCCCTCTAATATCGATCCACATGACACCTCATAAATTTATCCACGTGGAACTAGGCGATCCATGTGTTAGCCTAAAAGTGGTCCATGTGGCAAGTTGAGGATAATCACGTGGAACTAGGTGGTCCACGTGGAACTAGGCGGTCCACGTGTCAACCTAAGAGTGGTCCATGTGGCAAGTTGAGGATAATCCATGCAGTATTTGTGAAAACTAACATTTAAGGAATGGAGTAAATTTTATTAATTTTGTCATCAATAGAAGGAATAAACAAAACAAGTTAAAGAAATTATTCTTATTATATTATTATGAGTGGTTGATGTATATAAGAGAACCGTAACATTATAATATGTTGTGCAAGACATGCTTGTACAATAACAAGACTAAGTCAAATTGAAGACTCTAAGTAAGTTGTATTATAATCTTAATTTACATTTTATACTTGTAACATTTAAAGTCTGTAAAAATGTCGAAAGAGCAGACTGGAGTCTTTTTTTCTTTTAAACAGTATCAAGCCTAAGAATTCTATCTGAAAGAAGATCAAGAAGATTATGCCTCAGAAGAATTATAAATAAGCTTGGAGTTGGATAAATCTGTTTTGGGAAAAATGTTCTAAGTCAAGATCTCTACAAGTCACAGATTTAGTGTTATAGAGAAGTCATTCGAGAACCCCAGAATGACTTATAGAGAACTCAGGAAAGCTACTGGAGAACTTAGAGATATCGACAAGCCAAATTGAAGACATGAAGATTGGAGATATCGACAAGTCATTTCTTCACTAGAGAACTCATAGTTATCGACAAGTAAAAATCCACTAGAGAACTCTGAGTTATCGACAAGTCAAATTTCACTAGAGAACTCAGAGATATCGACAAGTCAAAATTCACTATAGAACTCTGAGTTATAGACAAGTCAAATTTCACTAGAGAACTCATAGATATCGACAAGTCAAAATTCACTAGAGAACTCTAAGTTATCGACAAGTCAAATTTCACTAGAGAACTCTGAGATATCGATAAGTCAAATATCACTAGAGAACTCAGAGATGTCTATAAGCCAAAGTGAAGACATGAAGTGGAGTTTCTCGACAAGCCAAATTCTCTTATAGAGAACTTAGAGACCTCTACAAGTCAAATCAACTATGGAGTATTAGAGATCTCGATAAGCCAATATACTTATCGAGATGTCAAGTTCTCTATATGCCTAACTGGAGATCTCGAGGTAAAATTTCAAAGTATAAATTGTAGACCAATTCAATATCCAAGATTAACAATCAACAAACAATCCAACCAGTTGGATTGACAAGTCTACAAAAGCAGCTTGAAGAGTGTGCAAGATCAAGGGTGAAGATTAACTGACAAAGGAAGATCAAAGTTAATACGGTATGTAAAGATATGCTAAGCCAGAAATGGAAGATATACTTTTCCTAAAATGGAAATGATAAGTGACAGTTTACTAAAGTAAATAGCATGTCTTATTATACATTATATAAACCAGCAGTTAATTGAGATATAAAGTTAACACTGGTCCTTTGTAAGTAGTAAAAATTTAGATAAGAAAAATCTTGTATTCTCTCAAGGAATAAGCTAAGATCTTTATCAACAAAGAGCCTAGAAATTTTGTAGCAAAACATTCTTAATTTTAATATTTAAGTGAGTTTTGAAAGATCTGTGTTCACTGTTATTGCTTGTTTAATTTCAGTATTAACACATATCACTGCACAATTTACATTTACTTTGTTCAAACCATAAATACTTCTACAAAAACATAAAAACACAAAAACACATTCACCCCCCCCCGTGTAATTCATTACCTAAAAAGTGGTATTAGAGCAAAATCTAAAAGTAAACAGATTCAAGATCTTGGAAGCATGAATACACAGAAAATCAGTAGCATCAAAATTCCTACATTTGACAAAGCTAACTACACTCTTTGAAAAAAGAAAATGTTTCTGTTTATCAGGATGGCCAATCCACTCTACATTCAGATTCTTAAAAACGGTCCTTTCACTTCTATGGTTAGAGTTGAGGAATCTACAGATGGTGATATGGTCATTCCAGCTCATTATGCTTCAAAAGATCCTTCTGAGTACACTGAGCCTGAGAAGAGAAAGTTTCCTGGGATAGTGGCTTACAGCTGATGTTGATAAAGTCACTTGATAATGTAATGTATAACAACATTGTCAACTGTGACACTGCTAAGCAGATTGGGGAAAAAATTGAAATACTTTGTGAAGGAACTGAGGAAGTTAGATCCAATCAAAGAAGGATACCGATTTCACAGTATGAGGGTTTCATGGCTAAACAAAAAGAAAGTATCACTGATGTGTTTGAAAGGTTTAATAAGCTGATAAATGACTAGCAGCTCCATGACAAATACTATGAAGCTGAAGAAGTGAATCTGAAATTTTTGTTTACACTTCCTGATCATTTGGAATAGAAAATTTCAGCAATCAGAGAAGGGAGAGACTTGAGCAGAATAACTCTGGAAGTTCCGTATGGAATCTTAAATCATATGAATTAGAAATGATTCAAAGAAAATCATTAAGAGTTGGTCAAGGGCATGTTATAGATGGTTCAAGTGCTCTAATTGTCAATAAAAGCCAAACCTCTAATGATGAGCCAAGATACCAGACTCCAGTTGCCTCAACAAGTGAGCAAAGAACCAATGATTCACAGGAACAAGTCATTCTGGAATTGGAAAGAGATGATTTATACATCCTGGATGAACTTAATGAGCTTGATCAGTCAATGGTCTATCTGGCAAGAAAATTCTCTAACATTAGAGTAAATAAGCCAAGATTCTTCAAGGGTAAAGGACAATCATTCAACAAAGACAGCAGTTGGAAAGGAAAAGGGATGTACACATCTGATAGCAAAAATGGCTACAAAACTAGATCTATTGACAGATCAAAGATAAGGTGCTTTAATTGTGATGAACTAGGCCATTTTGCTACAGAATGCAGGAAACTCAAGAAAGCAAAGCAAGACAAAACTTATCTTGAACTAGAAGCAAAGTATGAAGCTCTTCTGAAAAAACAACAAAGCAAAACTTATATTGCAGAGGAAAAGAGTTGGGATGACTCTGATAATGATGAAGATGAGGAAGTTGGAAATTATGCACTAATGACCTTGGAGCAAGGAGAGTCATCCTCATCAAAATCACATGTACCAACTCTCACAATCATTGATTTAAATGTGAGTCAATATAAGTAAACTATAGAAAAGATGAGCACATAAATATTTCAAATTCATATAAGTATGGTTGCTGCTAATGAAGAAATTGGCAGACTGACAAAGATAAATGAGAAGCTTGAAAATGAGGAACAAGAAGCTGAATTTTTATTAGTAGAGCTTGAAGCTGTAAGACAAGAGAATGCATATCTGAAGAACAAGCTCAAGTATGCAAGTGAGATTGAAGCAGTGTTAAGGGAGAAGCTTGAAAAAAATAAAGTTAAATTGAAGTCCTTCAGGAATGCATCTAAGTTAGTTGGACAATACCATGAGAAAAACAAGCCATGTGCAAATATTATTATTAGTCTTGATTATAATGCCTTGAACAGCAAGAAGAAAAATATGACAAAGGGAAAACAACAGAAAATGAAAATGTTCCAACAATCTTGAAAACGATTGATTTACATATGTTCAAGGCATGTGAAGTTAACTTCGGTGAAGAAAAGTTGATTGTCAAGCAAGAAATTGTTGATGAAGACAATGAGAAGAAAGATGCAGAAGCAACTCAATCATTTAAAGCTGAAGAGAAGCTCATGGATAACCAAGGTTCCAAGACACCTGTCAAAGAAACCAAAACTGAAGATGCAAGAAAGAAGAAAAAAAATAGAAATGGGAAAATTGGGATAAACAAAAGCAATAATTTTGCTTATGTTGCAGATGCTCCAAGAAAGAAATGTGAGAAATGTGGCTCTGTGAATCACCTAACTCACCTTTGTAAAAAGGTTGTTAGCAAGCTAGCTAAAGGAGCCTGTAAATACAATGAAGCAGATGCAAATGATCCCTACTCATTCTGTGACAAGTTTGATTGCATCCCTTACAACTTGAAAGTGATGAAAAGTAGTCACAAACTGAGTGTAGACCTTAAAGAAACAAAAATTGGTTCTACAATAGATAAGGAAAATGCACAACAGTCATTGAATTCTATTTTATCTGAAATAACTCATTCTACTTTTGCTAAATCAGTTAACAAGAAGAAAGTGCCCAACACTGCTTGGGTTGCTAAACACACTTAAAACTCATTGTGTGTAGGGCAAAGTGAAGAAGGTCATATGGATCATTGACCGTGAATGTTCCAGATATATGACAGGTGATAAGGCCCTGCTATCACAATTTGAGGAGAAGGCTGACCTTTTGGTGACCTTTGGAGATAACAACAAAGAATACATAATGGGTTATGGCAAGATTGTTTTTGGAATTTTTGTCATTAATGATGTAGCACTAGTAACTGGTCTTGAAGTGAATCTTCTCAGTGTTATCTAGTTTGTAGACAAAGGCTTTGAAGTTTTATTCAACAAAGAAGAATGCACTTTAATCAGCAAGAAAACTGGTGAGGTTGCTTAAAAAGGAGCAAGGAAAGGAAGCTTATTTGTTACAGACTTGGACTCAATAAATAAGAATGATATTTGTTGCTTCTACACCAAGGCATCAGAAGAACAAAGCAAGTTATGGCATAAGAAGCCATCTCACTTGAATTTCAAGGCAATCAATACCTTGGTCAAAAAGGAGTTGGTAAGAGACATGCCTAATCTGGAGTTTGCTCAAGTTGAAATCTGTGAAGCTTGTCAGAAAGGAAAAATGAAAAAATCAAGTCATAAGTCAAAAACTGTAAATTCCATAAGTGCACCACTGCAACTTATTCACATGGACTTGTTTGGGCCAGTAAATGTATTATCTATTTCAAGAAACAATTATGCACTTATGATGGTGGATGATTTCTCAAGATACACTTGGGTAGAATTCATACACTCTAAAGATGAGACTCCACACATCATAATTGAGCACATCAAAAAGATAGAAAAACAGGCTGAAGATCATAATTGTGTAAAAATATTGAGAAGTGATAATGGAACAAAATTTAGGAATGCAATATTGAGTGAATTCTGCAAAAGCAAAGGCATTGTTCAAGAATTCCCAGCTGCTAGAATACCTCAACAAAATGGAGTAGTTGAAAGAAAGAACAGAACATTATTTGAAGCTGCTAGAACAATGCTGCAAGATGCCAAGTTGCCAACAAGTTTCTGAGAAGAGGCTATTAACACCGCATGCTATACTAAAAATATATATCTCATTAACAAGGCTCATGGCAAATCACCTTACTCAATCATGTCTAAGAGAAAGCATACTGTAAACCATAGTCATGTGTTTGGAAGCTAGTGTTACATTTTAAAAGACAGCTCTGAATATGTGGGAAAATTTGACTCAAAGGTTTTTGAAGCAATTTTTCTGGGTTATTCATTGGAGAGGACTGCCTACAAGGTCTATGTGATTGATTAAAAGAAGATTATGAAAAGCACATATGTGACTTTTGATAAAGGCAAGTGTCCAGGCTTGGAATGCCTTGATGAAAATGAAGCTGAAGCCCTTGCATTTGAAAACCTCAATATTGATAGTGATTATGATGGTGAAGATGAAGTCAATGCACAACAGATGTTGAATGAAGAGATTATTGTACAGGAAAATTATGGGAATGGAAGCTCATCTCAAACACCTGAATTTGATAGCACAAGCTCAGTGGGAGAAAGAGAAGAAGGACCTACAAGTCATACAAATGATGAAGGCACAAGTCAACAAACTCACACAAGAAAGTGGGATAAAAATCACAATAAAGAAACAATTATTGGTGATCCTACTGTTGGTGTGGGAATTAGAAGTGCAACTGCTAATGAGTGTCTACATGCATGCTTTCTGTCTCAAGTTGAGCCCAAGAAAACTAAAGAAGCTCTTATGGATCCTGATTGGATATCTGCAATGCAAGAGGAGCTTAATCAGTTTGAAAGGAACAAAGTTTGGGAGCTAGTTCCTGCACCAAAGAATAGAAGTGTAATTGGAAAAAAATGGGTGTTCAGGAACAAGATGGATGAAAATGGTATAGTTACCAGAAACAAGGCAAGGTTGGTTGCAAAAGGCTACTCACAGGAAGAAGGAATTGATTATGATGAAACTTTTTCTCTAGTGGCTAGACTTGAAGCAATAAGGATTTTTCTAGCATTTGCTGCACATTCAAATTTTAAAGTGTATCAAATGGATGTCAAGAGTGTCTTCCTAAATGGTGAGCTAGAAGACGAGGTTTATGTGCAACAACCACCTGGCTTTGAAGATCCAGAATTTCTAGATTTTGTGTACAAGTTACTCAAGGTTATATATGGACTAAAGCAGGCACCTAGAGCTTGGTATGATGCATTATCAGAATTCATACTTAAATATGGTTTTACTAGTGGTACCATAGACAAGACTCTCTTCTACAAAAATCATGGTGATGATATGATCCTAGTTCAGATCTATATGGATGACATTATCTTTGGTTCTATAAATGAGAAGCTTTGCCAAAGATTCTCCAAGCTTATGCAGAGTGAATATGAAATGAGTATGATGGGAGAATTAAGTTATTTCCTTGGACTCCAAGTAAGTCAAAGAAGTTATGGAATCTTCACCAGCCAAACTAAATATGTCAAATATCTATTGAAAAAGTTTGGCATAATTGATTATTCACCTACATCTACACCTATGTCTATAACAACAAAGTTGTATGAAGATAAAAAGGGCAAAAGTGTAGATTTTTCAAGCTATAGAGGAATGATTGGATCATTGCTTTACTTAACTGCAAGTAGACCAGACATCATGTTTGCAACATGTCTATGTGCAAGATTTCAAGCCAATAAAAAAGAATCACATTTGATGGCTGTAAAGAGTATTTTCAGATTCTTGAAGGGGACTCCAAACTTGAGATTATGGTATCCTAAAAGAACTGGTTTTGCAGCTGTTGGTTACACAGATGCAGAGTTTGTGGGATGCAGGGTTGATAGAAAAAGTACTAGTGCAAGCTGTTAATTTCTTGGACAAATACTTGTATACTGGTATAGCAAGAAACAACAATATGTATCAACTTCTACAACAGAGGCTGAATACATAGCTGCAAGAAGTTGTTATGCTCAAGTGCTTTGTATTAGAAATCAGCTAATGGATTATGGTCTAGTGTTACACAAAACTCCTATATGTGTGACAATACTAGTGTTATATCTATAGTAGCTAATCCAGTTAGTCATTCTAGAACAAAGCACATTGATGTAAGGTACCATTTTATTAGAGAACATGCTACAAATGGTACCATTGAGCTCATTTTTTTTCAACAGAAAAACAATTAGCTGGTATTTTTACTAAACCTTTGGATGAAGCAACTTTCACTAGATTTGTAGGTGAAATTAAAATGCTTAATTCTTCATTCTAAGGCAAGAACTCAGCTAATGTGTTGCAGCAGATTAATTTCTAGTAAATCAAAACTAATTTAATTTAACTGGAAATTAACTGAAATATGAATTATAAATATTTCAGAAATCTCTGCATATTTATTTTTCAAAAATAAAAATTTAACTTGGAATTTTTCAAATTCTAAGTAAACTGCTAAGTTGTTAATTTATATCTTTAATATGTAAAATTAACACAAGGCAGAATTAAAGTGATCAAAAGTATATATAGAGAACTGAGTTCTCGATAAGTCTAACTGACTTATCGATAAGTCATTCTAAGACTTCTCGAGTGAGTTCTCGATAAGTCAATTTACTGACTTCTCGATAAGCATTATTATGACTTATCGATAAGTCATTACAGAGTTATCTACAAGTATCTTTTTAGACTTATAAATAACTCATAACTGAAATAATTTAATTTCATAAATTATTTTAGTCAAAAATTTTTGGCAAAATTATTCTGATTTTATTTTGAATTTATTCAAATAAAAATTGGAATCAAATTTAGTCCATTTCGGACAAACTGGGTATTTATTTGACATCTCGATAAGCTTATTTTTAGTTCTCTACAAGAATAAATAAAATGACTTATCGATATGTCTTTCATTTCTTAAAATGACTTCTCGGAAGACTAATTCCAAACGTCTATTTTTGAGTTCTCGACAAGTCATTTGCTTTTATTATAAATACCCAGACATCTCGATACATATACATACTTACACATTCGAGATCTCAAGCGACCTAGCTTTTCTATCCAAAACTGATTTCTCTCTCATTTTCACTTCTTTCTCACAAATTCTTCTTACCCACTAAACTTTATACTTATAGCAATGACAACCAACAATATTGTTCTCATCATCCCCAAGGAGACTAACTTTCTTGCATTCTTAGATGCAAACCAAGCACCTGAGATTTTTCAATGCTTTTTCAAGTTCCTATGTTGTACTTGGATGTGTTAGGGGAATTTTGGAACACAGCTACAACAAGGACAATTTTGCATGAGAACCAAGCTGCAACAATTGTGATCAACTGCACAATCAAGGGACAACAACTGGAGATCTCTGAAAATGATGTCAATCTGGCATTGGGCATTCCTACTGACAAGCTGGTGAAGGCTCCAACTCAGGATGAGCTGCATGAATTCATGGACTTTATCAATTATTCTGAGAAGATCAACCTGGGTAGCATGAATAAGAAGCATCTAAGGAGGGAATGGTCCTTTCTTTTTAACTCAGTGATATGGGCCTTCACCTGCAGGAAGTTAGGGTTTGACAACATATCAAGTGTTGTCCAGAAGCTGGTCTACTCAATGTACCACAATAGACAGATCAATGTAGGACACTACATACTAGAGGAATTGAGCATCGGGTTAGCAATGCCATTGGAGTCAAGAGATAAGGAAATTTTTCTACCTAGATTTATTATGTCAGCTTCAAACTATAAAGTTAATGATATAAATATGCTAGAAGGAGTAAATAGGTCACTAATTAGCAACTGTAAGCAAGTATTTAAAATTCAATTTAGATCACTTCTTACTAAGAATAAGGTTTCGGTGGGTCTTAAGTTAACACCTTTCATGATTGAAAGATTTAAGACCTACCCTTATTCTATGCCAGACATGAGAACTAGTGCAAGTCAACTTAGTGCAACAATGGTTCCTGAGCCCGTGGAAGCACAAACACAGGCACACCCACAGGAACCTACCCATGTTGAGCATGTTTCTTCAAAACCATTAGCAGCTAGGAAACCAACCACCTCATCTTCTCAAAAGGATGAGGTGAGTAAAAGGAAGAGAAAGGAGGTAACCTTAACAGTTATTAATGAGAGTGGTGAGGACCAAACATAAGCTGAGTCACCCTTGGTCAAGAGAACAAAGAAGAGTAAAAAATTTGAGCTGACCACTCAAACCACCTATGTGTCATCCCAAAAGGATGCAGTTGTAAATATGGGGATTAAACAGACTCTAGATACATCCTCTCAATAGGGTGTGTCTATTAAAAAGAGCATTCACCCCAATGCATCCTGTATAGAGTCTGCATAGCCGGCACTTCATCAAATTCAAGTGTATGGTAGAAGAAATAAGGATGGCACACACAGTGAGGGCACATCTTTTGAAGCTCCCTCATCCATTCAGGGGGAGCTGCCAACACTCACTTCTGAATAACAACTTATAATTTCACAAATTTCTTCTCCACCTACAATACTTGAATCCAATTCTCAAGTGCAAGCTAAATCAAGTGACTTGGTTCAAGAAACCTTGCTCACCAACCAGACACTACAATTAGATGGTGAGAGGCTACTAGTTGGGGTAGACCTTGATGACACCATCAAAATCATGGGGGATTCATCAATTTTTACTGAAGATCCCATGGAGATCCTAAATGCACCTTCATGTGCAAATCAGCCTTCACATGCTGTTAGGTTTGAGGGTAGTACTTCTGAGTGGGAGCTATCTAAATCATCTCCAATTCAATTAGAGGTTCCTGTACAAGGAAAAACTCCCCTAAAAACCCTAGAAGAAATTGCATTAGCAGTTGATACTAGGAGTAC
This sequence comes from Apium graveolens, assembly GCF_009905375.1. Taxonomy (NCBI): domain Eukaryota; kingdom Viridiplantae; phylum Streptophyta; class Magnoliopsida; order Apiales; family Apiaceae; genus Apium; species Apium graveolens. The sequence continues at coordinate 271,851,356 of NC_133648.1, forward strand.
AATTTCCAATGACCCTACTATGTGAGAGGGAAGTTTATCACATTCATGTGACAGTGCTTTTCAAGAAGCACAAGGGTTGGAGACTGGTGCACATGACAGTAACCCAGTCAAATCCCCTCCAATTTAATTAGAGGTTCCCACTATAAGTGTGGAACAATAACTGGTCATAAATATAGAACAATCTATGAGTAAAACTGTGACTTCAGTCACAGGTGTTTCTGATCCCTCAACAGCTCAACCTTCAACCTCACAACCTCAACAACAACACATTCTCTCTCAATGGTTGCAAGAATCTGACTCTCAACCTACATCTGTAGATGATCTTCTAGTTGAGCGGATTTCTGGGTTAACAAATATCTCACAGCATCTACTCACTTCAAACATGAGCAGTCAAGACTATCAAGCTATTATGCTTATATACAATGAAGAAGTTGAAAAACAAAAGGAGAAAATTGTCAATGATGTAGAACAAGATGGTAATGTAGATGCATGGTTGTCTGAGGACTTTGTATTGGAGATGAATCAAGTCTTATCCAGGTTTAGGGATAAATATGTCACTATTCTTGGAAGAAATGCCAAGGTCTTGACTCCATATGATGTCTATAATACTGTCACTAAGGTTTACAAAGCTCAAATCAAGGCTTTTCACCTATTTGGTAAAGCTCTAGAACTCAAGCTAACTGCTCATGAAGACAAGATAAGAAAGCTGGTGAAGGAGAAAATGGATGAGATTATACCATCACAAGTACAGACCACCTCCAAGTTCAAGCATTTTGCTGATTAAATGTCAAGGATGAATCTGACTACCACTGAAACAGAGGTCAAAAATCTAAAATAATCCTTCATTGCTCTTCATGAAGTACTTCAAAAGCAAATCACCAATGCAAATGATACAAAGGTCAAATTGGACCAGCTTCACCAGAGCAGATATGAGCCTTCTGCCTTGCTTATGGAATGCATCAAACAGGCTGTGGAAGCATCTTTTGACCCCTTATCATCTACAAGCTCTTATCAGCCAGGCTCAACTTCTACAAATCTTCAAATTCAGTCTCTTCAAGGTCAAGTCTCCATTTTGCAAGCTTCAAATGACCAACTCACAGCTCAAGTGCATGCTCTCACTACACTGGTGAAGAGTCAACAGGCAGACATTCAAGCCTTGGTGGAATCCCATAAGCAACTACAAATGAAAAATTCAGTTATTTTGGGAGCCATTATGGGTAAACTTAATATTCCATTTCCTGCACTTCCTGAAGCTGTGAGGCCTGAAATTCCTACTCCTTTTCTCATGCCTGCCAACAAGACTAAGGAGGAGATAGAGGCTAGGCTATCAAGATCAAGATCATCTACTCAAAATGTCCAAGGTGCTGAAAAGAGCTTAGTTCAAGAAGTAGATATTGGTATGGAGAGGCTCATTAGGGCTGCTGAAGGACCAAGTCTGAGCATGGAATTTGATGAATTGCTCAAGGCTTTAAGGGCTTCTCTCAACAATAACCTCTTCACCTATAAAAAGGCCTTGGACAGGATAATAAATTCCTTAAGGGTGATCTTGGTGACTAAAGACAATTTTCAGGAGAAGAGGATAGTGGTCAATATAAATGACTCTGGGGTAGATAGATGTATGCAGGTGTCCCTCAATTATCTTATCTCAAGGAGGGCATCTGAGTTAGATATTCTAATAAACAAAGTCAGAGTGGTGATACATGAAGACACTCTATTGCTAGCTGAACTGAAAAATGCTCAAGTGGCTGCTTTTCCAGAAGCATACCTACAGCCAAGCAAGGGAGTGACATACATCTGTCCTACCACCAAACACTTCAAACACTTCCAAATCCCTAAACAATGTGTCATGGCCAACAAGAAGCTTATCATGACTCTGGAAACTGAGTTAAAAGTAAAGAAGAATAAGACTTTTGAAGATGAAGAGATGATTAAGCTGTTGGGGAGATATCTGAGGAATGTTGAAGCCAACTTGCCCAAAATTCAAATCAACAAGGATAATTTGGATGATGATGAGCAGAAGAAAGATTATCAAAAACCTTCTGGATTAAATCCAAGTCAATCCACTAAGGCAGCTGGAAGCAAGGGTGGAGAGAGGAAGGAGGATGAGAAGAAGGATGGTGAAAGTAAAAGGAGAGGAGAAAGGAGGAGCAAACAAAGACATAATGGCTCAGAACCACAACAAACCCTAAAAATCCAAACAAAACCAGCGCAACCTTTAGCTCAAAATTCAAAGTAAAAAATCTCAAACATCAAACTACCTCAAACCTTTAAGCCCAAATTTCTATATAGACAAACTGCGAACTCTTTTCTAAAAATTCCAATCACCACAAGCCAAACATCTCTCAAGAAAATCTCAGACTTACCTTCTGTCAAACCATCACACAAAACTCATTTTAAGTCTGTTGGGAGAAAACCTAAGAAAGCTAAGCCTACTGAAAAAGTTGAAGTTACTGAAAGGGCCATCTGGAATTAATTCAAGCAGAATGATTTTTTACCCTTAAACTGGTGCAGTTCAGATGAAAAAATATTTTCAACAACTGGCTGAGGAAATAGTTAGAGTCTAGGTTGTTACTCTAAAGGAGGTGAGAATCTACTTTCAAGATGGGTCCTTCACTTTTCTAGGCAGCAATTTAATGAAAACTCTCTTTCCAACAGAAATCAAGAGGGTGATAAGTTTGCTGAAGGACAAGGATATTGCTACAAGAGCATGGAGATCTGTTCTAGCTGAATGGTTGATTGCAAGGGAGGAAAGAAGAACAAGGAGTAAAGCAGAATATGAGGAGAAAAAGAGAAAGTATGATGAGGAGATAGAAATATATATCAAAAGATCAGAAGAACTTAAAGCAAAAGGGATGAGCAGAATCTCCAAAGATGAAAGATTTCTAAATGTAAAAGTTGGCTCATTTTCAAGATTCAGAATTGAAATGTTAGATGGTTATCCAAAGCAAGACACACTCAAACTGATAGAAGCTCTAACAGGGACTTCAATCATAGAGGAACTTGAAATTCTTGTATATTTAAAAGACCTCATTAGAGTAGAATCAGAAGTTCCAATCTTTGTCTGATGCTTGTAAATACTCAAACTCAAAATCATATAATGTACAATTGCTGTAATTGTGTCAATTTTTATATTAGTCTTATTTTCTATTATAACTTGGGGTTAATCTTGTTAACAAGCATGAATTTGTGTTAAGCAATCTTCTCACAAATTGGGGGAGATTGTTGTGCAAGACATACCTGCATAATAACAAGACTAAGTCAAATTGATAACCCTAAGTAAAATGTATTGTAATCTTAGTTTACATTTTGTACTTGTAACATTTAAAGTCTGTAAAAATGTCAAAAGAGCAGACTGAAGTCTTTTTTCTTTTAAACAGTATCAAGCCTAAAAATTCTATCTGGAAGAAGATCACGAAGATCATGCCTCAGAAGAATTATGAAGAAGCTTAGAGTTGAATAAATCTGTTTTGGGAAAAATATTTTAAGTCAAGATCTCTATAAGTCACAGATTTAGTGTTATAGAGAAGTCATTCGAGAACTCCAGAATGACTTATAGAGAACTCGGGAAAGCTACTAGAGAACTCAGAGATATCGACAAGTCAAATTGAAGATATGAAGATTGGAGATATCGACAAGTCATTTCTTCACTAGAGAACTCAGAGTTATCGACAAGTCAAAATTCACTAGAGAACTCTGAGTTAACGACAAGTCAAATTTCACTAGAGAACTCTGAGATATCGATAATTCAAATATCACTAAAGAACTCAGAGATGTCTATAAGCCAAAGTGAAGACATGAGGTGGAGAGATCTCGACAAGCCAAATTCTCTTATAGAGAACTCAGACACCTCTACAAGTCAAATTAACTATGGAGTATTACCTCTACAAGTCAAATTAACTATGGAGTATTAGACGACCTGAATCTGTCATAGCATTTCAAACCGCTTAGCTTCATATATCATATACAGTATACTTGACTAATGCTCGATATTCACGAAGAAAGCTAACAAGCAGTAAACATATGTTCCTGGAAAAAAGGAAGATAAATCATTGCATAACTTTAAAAGTAATTAATCATAGAACTCAATTTGTTTTAATCCTTAACTACATTATTAACTTACCATGTATATGTTGAAGTTCCTCCATAAATTATTTCTAAGAGATCACAAAAAAAAAATTATGATTATGAAATTCAAGAAACAGGGTTTTTCATTTTCAGAGAGAAATCACTACAGTCAAATTAATCCAGGATGCTTTATGAGATTGCGTCTACTATTCTTGCTATGTAATATCAACTTAAAGTGCACAGAAAAATAGCATATGACGTTGCATCAATTTTAGTAAACATCAATAAGATTTTTTATTTTACTTGGATAAACTAGTATCCAGAAGGGTGTTTATTTACCTGACCAGCATCAAGCACAAGAATTTCATCAATTTACCAGCATCAAGCACAAGAATTTCATCAATTTACCAGCATCAAGCACAAGAATTTCATCAATATGATAAAAGTATTCAGCCGCCGGGTATTAATATCATTACACACTTTGTAAGTGTATGTACTTCATAGACCTGAACGAACAAAGTACTACACATCAAAGCTATGCATCTAATATAAACAAAAACCATTGGTCATTCCAGCATATTATTTATTTATATTGTGATCCAAATACACATACAGTATATACAGAGGGGAAGAAGATACCATAAGAAAGATGAGACCAAAGTGGAGACAAACAGATGAATTTTATTTAAGGATTCAAAAGTTGTATTTGGTGAAATTATTAAAATAATATGATTGGAGTCGGTAAATCGTGATACATTAGGATATCGTTTAGAGAGTTACTAATGCCTAAATGAGAATTAAAAGGTAGGATTTAGATGTTAAGGGTTCATAATTAGCACAACTGTCTAAACTAGATTTAAGGGACAAACCTCCCATTACCTTTATCAAATTATCTCACTTAGTGGCAATCTAAAAAATTCAAGATATTTGGCCGGGAAGTTGGAAATTGTAAAGCGGCAAACAGGTATGGTACATGTTTAGTTTCATATTTGATTATTTTACTTTTTTGATATAGTGTGTCAACTAAGCATGATTAATGGGGCGTTTGGTTCCTGATAGAGAAACAGAATCGATTACTTGATTATATTGATATTTTATCTTTTTAATATCATGTAATGTAAAAAGAGTCGATGTATTTTGTATTTATAATAACATAATTTATTTATATTAAAATAAATTAATATAATAAATTTAGAACATCTTTAACTTTTTTTAAAAAAATAACATAAGAATTATATATTAAACTTATTTTAAATTTATAAAAACTAAATAAAAATTTATTTTTATTTTTGAAAAATAATATACGTAATAATCTATCTTTTGAATTGCAAGATTTAAATTATAATTAAAATGAAAAAAGAAAGTTGGAAAGGAAAGAAAATACCTATGGGAGGTGAGGAATGACCATGGATGGATTTGATGTTAACCTAAAACTAAAAATGGGGAAAGGTAATGGCGATTTTTACTAAACAAACGTCAATAAATGGAATGAGTCTAATTAATTTCATTTTCCTATGTTAATTACCCCTAACCAAACGCCCCTGAAAATAATTGGTTAATTAAAGATAAATAAATTACTAAAAATACTGTATATTTTAAGTTTTTTTTTAGATTTTACTAATTTTTTTTGATTTTTTTTGCAAAAATTCGAAATCAACCAAAATCAGCAAAAATCAAATAGACATACAACTCGTTGAATCGAGTTTTTTTTGTTGCATTTGAGGTTGTACGGGATTGCATGAAGTTGCAGAAACTCGTCGAACTTTGCGTGTAGTTGAATCGAGTTACAGAAAACCGTATTTTACAAAAAGGAATTAAAAAAAATAGTATTTTGGCAAATAAAAAGGCCTTTTTGCAAAATTTGGAAATAAAATGACATTATTTTTGCACAAATATTTTTGGCCTTCGGTATTTTTTAAAAAAACTCTAAAATATATTACTTTAAGTTAATTGAAATTTAAAATAATAATCATTTGAAATTTTATTATCAAAAAAATAATCAGTTGAAATTTTATTAATACTCATTTTATTAATGCATATGATTTAAAATTTTGATTTTTTTAATCAAAATAAACTATTTCAAGAAAAAAATATTAGAATTCTATTTAAGTTGTAGGAGAATTGTTCTAAAAGATGGGAATTCGATATTTGGTAAAAATATTTTTTATTGATTAATCAGATAATTGTTTAATAATCGGATTAACTAATTCTAGCATCAATTAGAGGTAATTTAATTGAACAACTATGTACGAGTAATGTGTGAGTAAAGCCTTGAAAGTTCAAATTGAACACATATTTTTTGTCATATTTGTTTAACATTCAAAGACTCAAATTATTAAGTTGACTACTTTTTCAAAGCAATGTAACACAGATCAGAAATGGGTTCGACTCGGTTTTGTTAAAATTGAGTACTCGGAATGTGAATAGTACTCGAAATGAGTACTCGAATAATAATCTCGTATCATTTTTTTATTAATATTTTCTCACATTTAGTTATATACTAATAAAAAATAAAAGTATTTAACAATACTAATTGATTAATAACACATTCAAAATAACAAAATTTAAATATAAATTGCTTGTTCGATAATTTTGACAAAATAACTAAACATAAGTTTTAATAATAAATCGCATATCATTTTCTAATAATTGTCAATACTTTAGAAAAAGACTAAAACATATATAATTTCATATTTATTTTTTCCGAAAAATTATAAAATAAAATAATAATAAATTAAAAATGTCAAACTCAGATTTGATTTCGAGTACTCGTAGTCAAACCGAATTTTAACCAATTTTTTATAATATTGTTTTTGAACTCCATTACTAGGAACTCTCAAAACTCGGATCAAATGAGAGGTTAAATATAATTAAACACCGCTTCTAGGTAATCGATCACTAGTCGGTTTGCTAGCTAGACTATCGGGGTTGACATCTCTTTTCCAATATCACGAATAGAAGTTAATTAAAATATAAGATATATTTTAGTTAGTGGGTGAGTTCTCCTTTTATCTTATCCCAATCTCATTACACATTAAATTATAGAAAATAGGGCCCTCATGTATTCATATCAATCTCATCGATTAAAATAGCCCAAAACACTACAATAACCATGTCAAATCATCTGAAACTTTTTTTTATCCAATTTTGGATGCCTCGCACTACTAAAAAATAATTATTTTTATCGATTGAACTATGATCGTTTTTCTTTGTTACAATAGGTACGTGACAATTCGGTTGGATAAGCCATGGATTCAGTGATTAACATTAAATAAATATTGACATGTCATCACGTAATCATAATAATGAAAGGTAAAAATAATTGTGTAAGAGAAAATACTGAGCGCCAAGAAGTTTTTCCCGAATAAGCCTTCCATCAATCGAATGATTAGTTGAAGATTTAAAAGATTAATTTTATCTACCAATAATCATCTACTTATATGTATTTGTAGGTAAAAGTTACTTTTATCTACCAATATAAATTAGTAGGTAAATTATAAATAGGTAAATATTAAATTTCTTGATGTGCGTCCATGATTGCGACCACCACGACTGCCACGACCGTTAAAATTGTTATAATCATTTCCATTAAAATGTGGCATTACAAATGGAGTTCCATAGGATTTAGCCTGCGATGAACCATATGGTGGTCCAGTCCTAGGTTTTGTAGTTGACCATGTTGATGTTCTCTGATTGATCCGAATCTAGTGGACATATGAACTTTAAGAATGTTTGATGAATTTATAGTTTCAAGAATGTTTGATGAATTTATAGTTTCAAGAATGTTTGATGAATTTATAGTTTTCTTATGAATAATTCACGGCTGAGAAGAAGATAATGTAGCTCTTCAAATAAAACAGGTTCTGTCCGGGAAGATAGGGTGGTTATAATATCTTTAAATTCAAAATGAAGGCCCTTGTATATGCAATATGTTGAGATCATCTACTGAAATTGGACAACATGCAACAGTGAGAGAATCATAAATGGTTTTAGCACGTTGTAGAAAAGTAGTTAATGGGAGATCTTTTTTGATTTAGATCATGTAATTCTCTGTGGAGTTAGAGAATGAGAGTATGAGATGGTGAAGCATATGCACGTTCGAGACATTTTCATATTTCAGAAGAGGTATTGAAACCAATAATGAGAGGAAAAGCTTCCTCTGACAGAGAAGATAGGAGAATTGAGATAATATATTGATCTTTTTGGTTCCATGATGCATATTCTGGATTTGATTGAGGAGTTTCTTTATCACCTTCAGTGATGTGGGCAGAAGACAAGGGTGAGAGCCGTCAATGTAATAACCCCAATTTTTGGAAATTTTTGAAACCCTTATGAATAGTGTTTTTGCTGAATGAGAAAACTGTTCATGCCACGCTATGTAGGGGTTCTGTTATTGATCTTATGGGATATTATTAGTACTCTATGTGGTATATAAGTGTATGTAAAGATCGTCAGAATCCAATTTTGAACACTTTGGTTTTTCCCGGAAATCCACAAGATACGGAGAGAATTGAGTATAAGGTAACAGGATAAAAAGGATTTAAATTAAAGGATTATAATAGAGGATCATAAAAAGGAATATAATGTATTGAGAAAGGTTAAGGGAACCTAAGTAATAAGATCCCGGGTATGATCCTTCAAACGATAAACGAGAACGAAAGTTAAGCGAACCGTATAACAGATCAGCGGTCATTAGGCAAACGATTAGGAAGTTAATCAAAGGGATTAGTGGGAATGATGTCATCCAACCAATAGAAAGAGGACAAGTAAGGGAGGATGACATCATGAGGATGATATAAGCATGACATGGGAATGAAGGAGGTGTGGTTGAATGAGAACCACACAAATTCAAGGGCAAGAAGGTAATTGACTAAAGCAAGCACAAAAACCAAGCAACCAAGCCAAGCAAAAATCATTTTCAAAAAAAATTAAAAGCAACCAAGGCTTTGTTCATGAAGCTCTCGGGTTTTTTCTTAAAAAATGAAAGTCCAAGCTCCTTAACTTACTATTTAGCAAGATTAAGCTTGGATAAGGGCTTTAAAGGTGATTCCAAGCCATTCTCTTGATTCTCCACTCTCCAAGGAAGGTATAAACTACAAACCCTAGCTTTAGTTTTGAGTAATTAGGATTGAATGTGTTTGATATAGCATATGTGAAGCATGATGCTTGATTGGTTGAAGTTTGGTTGAGTTTGTAGAGATTAGTTGGTTTTGTTGCATTGTTGGAGTTGTAAATCTTGGTAATTAGTTAAAGAACCTAAGTAAAGCTTTTAGTTCATGCGAGGAATAAGTATAAATGGTTAATGTGGATTTGTTGGGGCTGTTATGATGTGGTTTGGAGGGATATTGGTTGTATGATTGATTTGGGGTTGATTTGTGGTTGGTATTGAATGGTTTAAAATTGGGAAAACGCGTAAACATAGCCGTCGTAACGTCCGATTTTCTTTAGACTGTTTTTGTGCATAACATTAGGACCCGAGAACCCCCTGCTAGTTTATGACCACTGCCATGTTTAGATAGCTCATGTTACGAGCTTCGTTTTGATATGTAGTTCGTTCGATTCCGATGCACGGTTTAGGAGAAACGACCGTTTCAAGTAACGGCGTTTCGCGAACGAAACTTTTCCCCTCGCCTTACTTTGAAACATAGATTAAAGACCAAAAAGGGTTAATTAATGTATGAAACATTTATGGTAAGTGTGTTAGGCAGTTGGTAAGACACTCGCGAAGGAATCGCTTTAAAACTCGTAAAGGTTAAATTATTAAAAATGGTGGAGCCGAGGGTACCCGAGTGGCTTAAGCGAATCAGTGAGCGCAAAACAAGCGTTAGAGTCTAAGTTAGTTAAAGTATAGATTTACAAGTGACTTTGGTTTAATTCCAACTTACTTGTTGTTTATAGGTTACCAGACTCATCCCGAGCCATTCGTAACCCCAGTCGCTCAGGCAAGTTTTCTACCCGTTATACTGTTGTTGTGATGTAAATATATGTATATGCATTATCTTGTGATATTGCATGATTGTTATTAGCAAATTTTGCGATATATTGGAGCATGCTAATATGGTATATATGCATGTCTGTTTCGTAATCTGGTTATCTATCTGTTGATTTCAATGCTTATAGTTGCATAATACCTATGCTAGAAATAAGCAAGTAGTTGCGTATACCCTTAGTATAGGGGATAAAAGGTGAACATATTTCTAAACCGGGAGTCGATGTTCCCGAGTATATTATATATATATATTTATTTATATATATATATATGGATATAGTTTTTAAAACTATTAATCGAATAAGGTTTATTCGATAACTTTAACTTTATTTTATTATTGAATATTATTTCGAATATTATTCGAAGGCGTATGACTCCTTTACATTATTTATTGGATATTACTTGGACATTCATTTGAGGATGTATGACTCCTTTATTTTATTTAATGAATATTATTTATAATATTCATTCGAGGTATTATGACTCAGCTTATTTTATTTATTGAATATTATTTGAATATTCATTTGAGGATCTATGACTCCGATTATTTGCTGAGATATATTCTTTATTTTATTAAAGAATAAGGTGTCGATAATCAAACTTATTTTTGATTATTCAAATAAAGATATTACTTTCGTATAAGTATATCTTTGATTATTTGCTATTCATTTCAAGTATAAGTTTTAAAACTTCTACTTCAATTATTTTATAAAGATTATTTTTTTATGGGAATATTATTTAAATAATAATATTCAGACATTTTCTAAATATTCTGGGGACTGATTTACTTCATTAAATCAGTTTTACTCCAAACACTCTTTAAAGTGTTTTCGAGTCTTTAAAATGATTTTCAAAAGTTAGAGCGGATCCCAAAACTATTTTTATATTTAAGATCTTCCTTTTAAAAAGGGGATTTAAATACTCGCTCAAAACCTGGGGGATCCGGCTCGGTGGTGTGTTTTATATTCGCAACAAGGTTGCTGTCTTGGTAAAAGAGTTTTTGATTACTTACCCAATATTCGGGAAGTAAAATTCTTGGAACAAGTTAATCCATTAACAGGCATCGCCTGGGAAATATCGGTGAGTTTTCCTTTCCAACTAGGTACGACTTCTTGGTGGAGCCGTATCAACAAGTTTCTACTTGGGGAAAGGGGGAAACGAGCTTTACGTTTCAGAGTCATGGATTTCATCTGAACTAGGAGTGGCGTAAGTGGTCGAGTAGCGCCGGCCCATCCTTATTATATTGGCCCAAATGGCCTGGAAGTTCCGCTAAGGCGGTCCATTCCTTAGGAGTTCAGTGTTCGGTTGACAAGTAAATCCGACAGGTTCTCCTCTACATGTAGAAAATGGTGGGGTTGTACTACTACGACTGATCATCGTAAGTGGTCTTCCTGGCGCGACAAACTCCCGTAATGAGTTCATCATCCAATTGGATAATTTTTGTAACACTACCCAGAGCACTTCGATGGAAAGGCTACGGTTGGGCGATTGTTGAGTGTTGGCAGGGTCAAGTTTTCAAAATGATGTTTACATCAAATGAAGTATCTCGTAACTTCATTTTATTTTGATAATATTTTAAAGATTTAATCTATTCAAATCTTGTCTTGTAGTCTCATCTATGTGATGAACTTTTGAAACTGATTATAACTTGAACGGTGGTAGTTCAAGTAGTATTGGGAAAGATATAAGTATATTGGGGTATTTGGTAACCTCATCTTTTAAACTTATATCTAATTAATAATTGTCTTAGGAATGACAAAGATTTTCAGAAAAACGTTGAAACAAGGTTAGATATATGAGATCACCTTGCAACGATATTTTTTTTATACAGTTATACACTGGGACTTTGTGTATATTATGCATGGAAGAGGACTTCCAATATTTTGAAAAGTATATATGTATATATACTGAATATTTTGCGACTTCATCGCATTAAGATATCAAACTTGGTTCATTTCTTTTGACCAAGACTTTCATGAGTATTATGAGTAGGCTCATATATTGTAAATCATTGTACATATTATTTTGGTGGGCTTGCTGCTCACCCTTGCTTTATTTCTTCATCACACAACAACAGTTAGGAAAGATGGCCAGACTCCAGCAGACCCAGCGCAAGCGCGTGGGAAGCGTCCTGCGTCTTCCCGTTGATGTTGTAGCTGCTATAGCTGCAGAGGTAGATCTATTGTAGATCAGACCATCTACTTTTGAGAATCAATTATGTATAATTATAACTTGTGGCAGATAATGGCAATTAACTATAAATTTATCAAGTAATCATTTTGGGTTGTAATAACTTTTAAATTGTGGATTCAAAGACTTGTACTTATTTAAATTTCATCTCTGAGACTATAACGGGTTGTGGTGTGTGTTAGTGTGGGGTCACAGCATAAGGTTATTTATTAATTAAGTGAAGTGATATTGTGGAAAGAAAGACCGTGACGACCCGGATCCCCGACCCCGGATCTGGGGGTGTTACAGAAGTGGTATCAGAGCTAAGCGTTATAAACCTCAGAGATGATGGGACGTTAAGATAATAAGTTAACTAAGATAATAAGAACTCTTGCCAAGTTCATAGTCGGGCTACCTAACGTAGCACTGACAGTTAAAACCCTTATGGAAACCCTTATAAATATCGTGATAGGAGCGTAGTTCGTTATCGTATATGGTAGCGGGACTCCGAACCCTGAGGTTGAGGAGCAACATCGCGATGATATTTTATTACTAATTGGAGATCGGATTGTGGATCCGATAGAGTGTCCTAATGCAGGACCGGATGATGTTGATATTGAGAATTTAGCGGTTGAGGATGTTGTCCTAGTAGGGATAGTTGTTGAGAAGGACCCCATGGAGGATCCTGACAGGATTGGATAAAGGACCACTGATGAATTGATGACCATGGTTTGGTCGACTACCAGAGGTAGGATTGGCCGGTCACTACCGGAGGTTCGTTCAAGTTGTAAAGATAGTAGCCCCTTTAACGCGGCTTACTCATAAGACTGAGAAGTTCGAATAGACAGAGAAATGCGAGAACAGCTTTTAAGAACTGAAGCAAAGGTTGGTGATGACCCCTATGTTGGCGTTGCCGGATGGAAAAAGGAGATTTTGTGAAGTGTAGTGACGCTCCGCATAAGGAATTAGGGTGCTTCTTATACAGCACAGCAAGGTAATCGCGTACGCGTCAAGACAATTAAGAGAATATAAAATTCGATATCCCCACCCATGAGCTTGGGCTCGTGGTAATAGTTTTGCCCTAAAGATGGGAGGCACTACTGGTATGGAGAAAAGTGCGAGATTTACACAAGCCATAAGTGCTCTAGTACATTTTCACGTAGAAAGAGCTCAACATACGCCCGAGGAGGCGGTTAGAGCTAATCAAGAATTATGATTGGGAGATTCTGTATCATTCGGGGAAAGCCCATGTGGTGGCTGATGCCCTTAGTAAAAAGGAGAGACTCAAGATGATCATGTCTTTGAGAGAGTTTATAAGAGATTTTGAGAAAATGGAAATAGAAGTGAAGGTAACCGGAGCCGGTACCGAAAAGATGTTTGAGATTGCAATACAACCCGAATTATTGGAAAAGATCATATTGTGCCAGAAAAAGTTATGAATAAAGGCAGAGAGCCAACAATTAGATAAAAGATTAATATCGAGAAAGATGATAAGGGAATAATGAGGTATTCCTATAGAATTTGGGTTCCGAAAGTTCAAGAGCGTAAGGATGAGAACTTAGATGAGAGCCATGGTTTGAGGAATAAGATTTAGAGCAAACCCTGAACGTGATAATCAGGGAGGTCGCCATCAAGATAGAAGGAACCCATGACATAATGGAGTGGAAAATGAGGATTTTAAATTAAAAGATGACCCCAATTATGGGGAGTAGGATGAAACATTTCATACTAAGGAAACAGAAAGTCGAGTAAGGAAAGGAGACCCGAGACGGTACTCCTATACGACAATTCATGGACCTGTCTAAAAAGAACTTAGACTATTATCCCCAACCACCACCCTGAGGAGACAGTGCGGTGAGAAATTCTTTCAGGACCTTTAAGTCGCTAAGCTCTCAGAGTTCCATGGAACAAGCTGACCCAGCCGAGGCAAGAGCCTGGCTAAAGGAAATATAGGAATCATTTGAGATTCTAAATGATTGACGAATCTCAAAAGGACTGTTTTTGTCACTTACCCTCCTAAGAAAGAGACCACCCGCTGGTGAAAGACCAAGGAAGGCACGGAGCAAGAGATTATAATAAACTGATTTAAGTCCAGTCAATTGTTTTCGGGAAAGTAATTCCCAAAGATAAGGAGATAGTGTAAAAGCTTTAGAGCCAGAACAAAGGCAGACAAGTATGATAAATTATGAATCTAAGTTGTAAAAGTTGTCAAGATTCGTTCTGAGGACACGAATCCAGAATGATGGGATGTTTGAAATCAATGCTTATATTGTGATTGGTTTGTGAAATAATGATAAGAGAAAGGAAAATAAAAAAAAAAGAAACTGAAGTGGAAAGGAATATAAAGGCAATAGAGTTTGAGGAATGATAAGGGAGTTGGGTATGAGGAAACCCTAAAGACTCATAGCAATAGAAATAGAAAAGTATGTAATCGTCAGGATGATGATGATCCACCATGAGTTAAAATTGATGGTTGAAGGCATAAGAGATACATATATTGTACCCCCTTTAAGTTGGGAGGATTCGAGGAAACCTTGAGATAGTTCGAAGGATAAATATTGAGACACGGATAGACTGAGGAGACAAGAAAGTAAGAAATCAGGAATAATTGGATGAAGGAAGTGACCTTCAATAATGTGAAATGTAAGACCGGTGGCTCGATACCCAGAAAGGGAGACGCCAGGTATGAGAGATATCCCAACATTGAGATGACTGTTGAGATAAACAACAAAAGTAAATAAGGAATTATTAAGAAGAGGTTCACGTTGAACATGACCAATATCTTCCAAAACATCCATGTTATCATTACCAAATCAGGAAAGAAAAGCGGATGACCATTGTTATCTTTTGGAGGCCATATGGATTGACCTCAATTTGAATAAGGATGCTATTATGAAGTTAGGTATAGACTATCGAGGTGGGAATGATGAATAAGATAATCTATCAAGGATATATGACTTGATTTATCCATGAAAGGATGCATGTACCTTTTTAAAGGTGGAATTAAGAATAGAACATCGGTAACTTAAAATGAATCCTAGGGGAATGCATAAAGGTTGGCATTTCACCCTTAATAGGGACAGTATGAGTTTTGACAGGATGAATTGGAAAGGATTAAGGTAATAACAACCTTTAAGAATCAGTGGAGTAATTTTTCAGAAGTATATAGACAATGGTTCTAGTAGTAGTAAATGGTATTTTGATATGCCCTGTATCTAAGGAATACAGGAGGAACGATTCAAGGATAACCCTAGAGGTTTTACAAGGAGAAAGGTAATATTCAAAATTTTCAAGAATAGAAATGTTGATAAAGGAAATATGACGTAATTATATTGATGCCAAGTGAGGCACGTGTTAAACCACGAGAAGGTATGGATCGAACCAGTAATGGTCGAAATTGTTCAGGGCAATTAGGACTTAAGATAAAAGATGCTCTAAGTGTAATTGAGAGTCAGTCATGACAGTGATTAACCTCTAAAGACTGAGGCAATAACTTATGGAAAAAAAAATTGTGATTTTTTTTTACTCATCAGATTTTAAGGAAAACATCTTCACATAAGCTGTGACTGAAATGAGGTAGAAAATTATTTGGAGGTGGTTAAAATGACATTGACTGTAAGGAAATTGTACTATCAGGAAAGGCCAAAGAGGTGGCCGACACTTTAAAGGTAAGAGGATAATTATAGGCGCCTGTGCCAAAAGAATACAGTGATGATGGTTAAAGCTGTGAAGGTTGTATTATGGTTTGGAAGATTGACATTCCTTCTGATTACTGTGCAATACCTGACCATAATAGTAGTTGGTAAAGGTTTAATTCGTGTAATCGCCATGAACGGGCTATCTATCTCAGAAGGAACTACCCGGAGGATAATCCCGGACCATGTTTCAAAAAGGACTAAACAAACCTTTGAGTTAAGTCTTCTAATTGAAGGCATATGATTACGAATGGTATTAACCTGCTATCGTTGCTTTGAGCGAAACTCTTCTGCAATTTTATTTGCTTCATGTCATGTATGTATGTCAGGATCAGGAGTGTTCTTCATGAATCATGAATGGTGATTATGTTACCTCCTTAGAAGAATTCGATACGATATGTATGGACTCCGTATGGTTAGCTATTAAGACTTCATGGAAAATGAATGACGACAGTAGGTCAGTGGTGGACCATTGTAAGGCAGCAATGATTCTGCGAGTATTGAGCTGATTACAACCGTGAGAGTTGTATTGGAATGGGTGTTGAGATTGAGTACCACTAATCGGGTCGTGGTAGTGTATAAGTTATCATTAATAGACTAATTAAGTAGAGTATCTACATAGTGAATTATTATTCTTTCTTATCAATAGAGAGTCGTATTATTATACGAGGAAGGTTGCGGTGCAAGCATAGAATTCTAGTAACGATGATGTCTAGAATGAGATCCCAGGTTCGATTTTCGATGTCGAGGGAGTTTCAAAGGTAATTGTGTATAAGCTCGAGGAAGGGCATGGGTTCATAGAATGATGGACGGGATAGCGAAAATATTTAGGCACGTGAAATACGATGCTATAATACTTGATGTTGATATAAATACATATATGTTTTGTTCTCCTATGACAAACCTCTATAGTTCAGAGGTAGATTCCAAGCCAGATATTTTGTGGCAGTATATTTTTTTCATATATACAATTCTCTTCAGTTCGTTCTTTTCTCTTCTTTTCATTTCATGTAAGCTGAGAAGAACAACCCTTCCAGAAAGGGGAGGTATTGCCGAATGACTATCTATCTGTGTGATAGAAGCCTAGTAGGATACCAGCTATTGTTTAATTGCTTGTCAAGTACTAAAGGCTGGCCACCTTCTGTACTAACTATGCGATATAACAAGTGTTCATGATCTTAGTGATCTCTCAACAAATTCTTTTACTTCTATTTGATTGATCAAATTTTGGAAAATAGAAGCAACTGAAAAAGGAGTAATAAAGTGGTGGTAGTATGCGGAATGGGAACACATTCGTGATAATAAGGTTGACGTGGTTATTAAAAGGTTATAGAACGCTAACGAGCAAAAGTATAACCAGTATAATATTAGGAACGGAAGGTAGTAGCGATTACGAACTGGAAAAGAATGGGTATTGAGAAGCAGAAGCTCTAATGTTAAAAGCAATAATGAGAGTCTGTGCAATAGACTTGAAAGAATTTGGAATGATCACTTAACGCGGATTAAGTTATCTTACGACAATAGATCATATGTTAGTATCGAGGTATCGCCTTATGAGATCATTGAGGGAAGACAATGTCGATCTCCCTTATGTTAGGATGAAGTTGTAGAGCGCAAGATGCTCAGACCAGTAGTAGTCCAAAGGACCAAGGATATGATAGATCTAATCAGAGGACGGTTGGTAGTAGCCCAAGATGGACATGATAAGTATGTTGATTTGACACGAAAGGATAAAGAGTATGAAATAGGGGACCTAGAAATGTTATAGGTATCCCTTGGAAAGGATTGATGAGGTTCGGAAAGAAAGGAAAGCTAAGTCCACAAATTGTTGGACCCTTGGATATATTAAGACGTTTGGGAAGTTAGCATATGAGCTAGCCCTAACCCCGAACATGTAGCAGGTCGTAACGTGTTTCACGTATCAATGTTAAGGAAGTGTAATTCAGATGCCAGTTAAATAGGGGCATATGAGCGCATAGACATGCAACCAGACGTAACCTATATGGACCAACCAGGAAGGGTATAGATTAAGAAGGAACGAGTGCTTAGGAGAAGGGTTATCAAACTAGTAAGAGTTTGATGGTAGAACCACAATGTGGGAGAATTGACTTGAGAGTTAGAAAGTGCAATGCTAAGAGAGTATCCCTATTTATTTTCAATTTGATTCCGGGACGGAATCCTTTTAAGGAGGGGAGACTGTAATAACCCCAATTTTTGGAAATTTTTGAAACCCTTATGAATAGTGTTTTTGCTGAATGAGAAAACTGTTCATGCCACGCTATGTAGGGGTTCTGTTATTGATCTTATGGGATATTATTAGTACTCTATGTGGTATATAAGTGTATGTAAAGATCGTCAGAATCCAATTCTGAACACTTTGGTTTTTCCCGGAAATCCACAAGATACGGAGAGAATTGAGTATAAGGTAACAGAATAAAAAGGATTTAAATTAAAGGATTATAATAGAGGATCATAAAAAGGAATATAATGTATTGAGAAAGGTTAAGGGAACCTAAGTAATAAGATCCCGGGTATGATCCTTCAAACGATAAATGAGAACGAAAGTTAAGCGAACCGTATAACAGATCAGCGGTTATTAGGCAAACGATTAGGAAGTTAATCAAAGGGATTAGTGGGAATGATGTCATCCAACCAATAGAAAGAGGACAAGGAAGGGAGGATGACATCATGAGGATGATATAAGCAAGGAAGGGAGGATGACATCATGAGGATGATATAAGCATGACATGGGAAGGAAGGAGGTGTGGTTGAATGAGAACCACACAAATTCAAGGGCAAGAAGGTAATTGACTAAAGCAAGCACAAAAACCAAGCAACCAAGCCAAGCAAAAATCATTTTCAAAAAAAATCAAAAGCAACCAAGGCTTTGTTCATGAAGCTCTCGGGTTTTTTCTTAAAAAATGAAAGTCCAAGCTCCTCAACTTACTATTTAGCAAGATTAAGCTTGGATAAGGGCTTTAAAGGTGATTCCAAGCCATTCTCTTGATTCTCCACTCTCCAAGGAAGGTATAAACTACAAACCCTAGCTTTAGTTTTGAGTAATTAGGATTGAATGTGTTTGATATAGCATATGTGAAGCATGATGCTTGATTGTTTGAAGTTTGGTTGAGTTTGTAGAGATTAGTTGGTTTTGTTGCATTGTTGGAGTTGTAAATCTTGGTAATTAGTTAAAGAACCTAAGTAAAGCTTTTAGTTCATGTGAGGAATAAGTATAAATGGTTAATGTGGATTTGTTGGGGCTGTTATGATGTGGTTTGGAGGGATATTGGTTGTATGATTGATTTGGGGTTGATTTATGGTTGGTATTGAATGGTTTAAAATTGGGAAAACGCGTAAACATAGCCGTCGTAACGTCCGATTTTCTTTAGACTGTTTTTGTGCATAACATTAGGACCCGAGAACCCCCTGCTAGTTTATGACCACTGCCATGTTTAGATAGCTCATGTTACGAGCTTCGTTTTGATATGTAGTTCGTTCGATTCCGATGCACGGTTTAGGAGAAACGACCGTTTCAAGTAACGGCGTTTCGCGAACGAAACTTTTCCCCTCGCCTTACTTTGAAACATAGATTAAAGACCAAAAAGGGTTAATTAATGTATGAAACATTTATGGTAAGTGTGTTAGGCAGTTGGTAAGACACTCGCGAAGGAATCGCTTTAAAACTCGTAAAGGTTAAATTATTAAAAATAGTGGAGCCGAGGGTACCCGAGTGGCTTAAGCGAATCAGTGAGCGCAAAACAAGCGTTAGAGTCTAAGTTAGTTAAAGTATAGATTTACAAGTGACTTTGGTTTAATTCCAACTTACTTGTTGTTTATAGGTTACCAGACTCGTCCCGAGCCATTCGTAACCCCAGTCGCTCAGGCAAGTTTTCTACCCGTTATACTGTTGTTGTGATGTAAATATATGTATATGCATTATCTTGTGATATTGCATGATTGTTATTAGCAAATTTTGCGATATATTGGAGCATGCTAATATGGTATATATGCATGTCTGTTTCGTAATCTGGTTATCTATCTGTTGATTTCAATGCTTATAGTTGCATAATACCTATGCTAGAAATAAGCAAGTAGTTGCGTATACCCTTAGTATAGGGGATAAAAGGTGAACATATTTCTAAACCGGGAGTCGATGTTCCCGAGTATATTATATATATATTTATTTATATATATATATGGATATAGTTTTTAAAACTATTAATCGAATAAGGTTTATTCGATAACTTTAACTTTATTTTATTATTGAATATTATTTCGAATATTATTCGAAGGCGTATGACTCCTTTACATTATTTATTGGATATTACTTGGACATTCATTTGAGGATGTATGACTCCTTTATTTTATTTAATGAATATTATTTATAATATTCATTCGAGGTATTATGACTCAGCTTATTTTATTTATTGAATATTATTTGAATATTCATTTGAGGATCTATGACTCCGATTATTTGCTGAGATATATTCTTTATTTTATTAAAGAATAAGGTGTCGATAATCAAACTTATTTTTGATTATTCAAATAAAGATATTACTTTTGTATAAGTATATCTTTGATTATTTGCTATTCATTTCAAGTATAAGTTTTAAAACTTCTACTTCAATTATTTTATAAAGATTATTTTTTTATGGGAATATTATTTAAATAATAATATTCAGACATTTTCTAAATATTCTGGGGACTGATTTACTTCATTAAATCAGTTTTACTCCAAACACTCTTTAAAGTGTTTTCGAGTCTTTAAAATGATTTTCAAAAGTTAGAGCGGATCCCAAAACTATTTTTATATTTAAGATCTTCCTTTTAAAAAGGGGATTTAAATACTCGCTCAAAACCTGGGGGATCCGGCTCGGTGGTGTGTTTTATATTCGCAACAAGGTTGCTGTCTTGGTAAAAGAGTTTTTGATTACTTACCCAATATTCGGGAAGTAAAATTCTTGGAACAAGTTAATCCACTAACAGGCATCGCCTGGGAAATATCGGTGAGTTTTCCTTTCCAACTAGGTACGACTTCTTGGTGGAGCCGTATCAACAAGTTTCTACTTGGGGAAAGGGGGAAACGAGCTTTACGTTTCAGAGTCATGGATTTCATCTGAACTAGGAGTGGCGTAAGTGGTCGAGTAGCGCCGGCCCAGCCTTATTATATTGGCCCAAATGGCCTGGAAGTTCCGCTAAGGCGGTCCATTCCTTAGGAGTTCAGTGTTCGGTTGACAAGTAAATCCGACAGGTTCTCCTCTACATGTAGAAAATGGTGGGGTTGTACTACTACGACTGATCATCGTAAGTGGTCTTCCTGGCGCGGCAAACTCCCGTAATGAGTTCATCATCCAATTGGATAATTTTTGTAACACTACCCAGAGCACTTCGATGGAAAGGCTACGGTTGGGCGATTGTTGAGTGTTGGCAGGGTCAAGTTTTCAAAATGATGTTTACATCAAATGAAGTATCTCGTAACTTCATTTTATTTTGATAATATTTTAAAGATTTAATCTATTCAAATCTTGTCTTGTAGTCTCATCTATGTGATGAACTTTTGAAACTGATTATAACTTGAACGGTGGTAGTTCAAGTAGTATTGGGAAAGATATAAGTATATTGGGGTATTTGGTAACCTCATCTTTTAAACTTATATCTAATTAATAATTGTCTTAGGAATGACAAAGATTTTCAAAAAAACGTTGAAACAAGGTTAGATATATGAGATCACCTTGCAACGATATTTTTTTTATACAGTTATACACTGGGACTTTGTGTATATTATGCATGGAAGAGGACTTCCAATATTTTGAAAAGTATATATGTATATATACTGAATATTTTGTGACTTCATCGCATTAAGATATCAAACTTGGTTCATTTCTTTTGACCAAGACTTTCATGAGTATTATGAGTAGGCTCATATATTGTAAATCATTATACATATTATTTTGGTGGGCTTGCTGCTCACCCTTGCTTTATTTCTTCATCACACAATAACAGTTAGGAAAGATGGCCAGACTCCAGCAGACCCAGCGCAAGCGCGTGGGAAGCGTCCTGCGTCTTCCCGTTGATGTTGTAGCTGCTATAGCTGCAGAGGTAGATCTATTGTAGATCAGACCATCTACTTTTGAGAATCAATTATGTATAATTATAACTTGTGGCAGATAATGGCAATTAACTGTAAATTTATCAAGTAATCATTTTGGGTTGTAATAACTTTTAAATTGTGGATTCAAAGACTTGTACTTATTTAAATTTCATCTCTGAGACTATAACGGGTTGTGGTGTGTGTTAGTGTGGGGTCACAGCATAAGGTTATTTATTAATTAAGTGAAGTGATATTGTGGAAAGAAAGACTGTGACGACCCGGATCCCCGACCCCGGATCTGGGGGTGTTACAGTCAATAAACCCCATTAAAGATTAACTGATGAGAGGGAGGAAGAAAGAGTAGCAGAAGAAGACGAGGGGCTGGAAGGGGATGAAATAGTCATGTTTAGCAAACAAGATTTATTAGAGCCCAATAATTAGAGAAGCTCTGATACCATATAAAACCTAAGAATTTATGTGTATTCAAATGACATGTTCTGCCTTTATATTTGTAGGCGTATACAATCTCCAAGATATGATTTACAGAACAAGTTATAATCTTTAAGATATGATTTAAAGAATAAATATAATCTTCACAATAATGTCCTCGAACTGCATTCACTAATCTCTGTGATATGATTAGAGAGATTATAGCTCTGATAAGGATATTATTGGGTCGGTCTGGTCGGTTAAAAATAAAGTTAAGTTGGGCGGGTTAATCGGATTACCCTATTCGTGCACTATAGAGTACTAGTGATGGGATATAAAACCCTTAATAAGCCCGGCCCCATTATGTCAATCCAATTTCCATGCCGCTTGATTCAGGACCTGTGGCGCCCCAAAATCCGTGGTCAGGGATCTCGGAGGCCACGCCATCTCAATCACTATACACCATATACCTCGCATCACAATATATAAATACTCATACTTTACGACCCCACACTTATCACACACACACTTACAGGTTATTGTTTTGGAAATGAACCATGCATTACTAGAGTAATTCAAACCACAAGGTGATAATTAATACAACCCAAAAGTAATTAAGTCTTACCGGGGAATAACCTTTAAGTAAGGCTAGTCTGTCGGTCAAATATATGTTTCTTATTTATTACCTTACATAAGTCATACTTATAAATAAGCCGAACTAAAAATAACTGAAAACCAATCCAGCTTATTCGGACTACTTGTGGTACCGCACCAAACAATCTAAGGAACAGCTGGCCATTTCCTACCCATTTCCTGGTTGTGAGTCTCATGGTAGGCATCTTGATTCACTGTTGTGTTGTGTCAATTTAAGAAAATAAGTGTGAGCTATAATGCCCAGCATAAAAATGTACAATATGAAAATGACAGTAAGATAAACTTACGTAAAATATCGTATATAATAATTATGTTTTATTCAAAAATAGTTTTCCGTAGTGTTACACACCTTCTCATGAAAACAATTCTTTGGTGGATTTTGAAATTACACCTAGAGGGGGGTGAATAGGTGATTATGGCTAACTAGGATTACTTTTAAATTTTACCCGATAATAGCTTACTGAGATTTTATCAACTGAACTATAATCTGACAATGATAGTAAGCTGAGATGACTAAATGCAATGCAGAAAATAATGTGCAGGAAAGTAAATAGAACACACAAGAATTTTAGCCAAGTTCGACCCCTAATCCCCTATGGTCTACGTCCTGATCCCTTACCAACTTGGTAAGAGAATATATTATTGATCAATGAAGGTTACAACTACAAGATACAACAATATATCTCCCTTTATCCCAGCTGCTGATAATGGCTTGCTGAAACCCTGTTTAAGAACCTGCTCTCTAAGTACTATACTACCCCATAGTACAAACTCCTCTAGCAAGTACCACTAAACCCTTGTTTCCCTAGCTAACTTATCCAGCAACTAATCAATACAATTTGAACAATACAAATCAATGATAAAGTTTACAACTCAAACTATAAACTCTCTTCAATAAAATACGCGTATATATTTAGAGCTCGAGAGTATTTAAGAAACAATAAAGATCGGGAGTTGTATGTGTTCTTGCTTGCAAATTCGTCCTCATAAAATTGCAAGAAAACCACTTATATAACCACACATTAACGTTTGAAAACAGCCTCAACAAATTACAACGGCTAGAATCCAATTCTACCGTGTAAGATCATTGGGATGGTTTTTCCAACGTTCATGTGTACGTTAGATAGAAGAGAAACACAGAAGTCCAACGTTCAGAAAATATCTCTTCTATTTAGTAGAGGATAAAACGATTTAATCAGAAGATAAAAGAAAGAGTTTGAAAGAGAAACAAACTCTTATTCTTTAGGAAATCAATTTGAATGATTAAAAATATTCTATAAAAGAGCTCTATATATATCATGCACGTATATTATATTAGAGAAGTCCTTACAACTGATATATATGAAGATCCTATAAAATCTCCATGAAATTCGACTTCCTTGTTGAATCTGGACTGTGCATCTTAGCTTGCTGTTATACTGACAATCGTGATCATAGCTTGCTGAAATAGATTACTATCTTATGATAGCTTGCTGTCATGATACTTACACAGCACTGATATCAAGCTGTTATATCCTGCAAACATTCTCAAATAACAACATGATGGCTTGCTGTGTTGTGATCATCAAAACTAAGGAGTTACAATCTCCCCCTTTTTGATGATTACACACATTTAGGAGAATTATAAAAACTCCCCCTAAATCTATGCATATCTCAAAAACTTATAACATGTTACTGCAATTAATATAAATGACACATATGCATATCCAAATATCCAATCATAACTAACAACCAGCATAAATCATTACATCAAGTCTTAAAAACCAAAAGTCAATTTAAACCAAGTAGCATCATAAACCAAGTAGCAAACCACAGATTAAACATAAGCCAACTAGTCAACAGGAATTCTTAACCATAAGTCAACATAAGATAGTCTTAATAACCAAACAGAAATAAACATAAGCATCATAAAATAAGTCTCATAAAATAAGTCTCCTAAATTTCTCCCCCTTAAAGCATCAAAAAGATCTAGGTTGAAGGCTGATCAGAAGTGTTGACAGCATCATCGTTTGGAGAAAAATAAGCATCTAGCTGATCTTCATTTTCCACATTTCCAGCAGCATTTACCAAATCATCGAGTCCAGTTTCCAAAACAACAATTGAATGAGAAGCCGAGGGTTTTGCAGCAGACATGAAGTTAAGCATAATATCTTTCAATCCCTTAATCTCAGTCTTCAGCTGATTCACTTGCTTTGTAGTAGCATCCATATGTCCAAAAAGCAGAATATTGTCATCTTGAATACCCTTAAGCAATTGCATCATCTCAGCAGTTGGAGAAAAGGCTGAGGGCTCAGCTACAGCAGGGGTTTCATTAGGTAGAGTAGGAATGATCCTGACCAACTCACCTTTTTCAATATGCAAGTTTGACATTGCTAAGGTTTTAGCATCCAACACCTCCTTTACAGACAACTTATCAGCAGACTTAAGATCAATCTTAAACGAGTCAAAAATCTTGGATAATAACAACCCATAAGGCAAACCTATTTTCTTCTGATTCACAGCAGCTAGCATATTCTTGAGAATCAAATGAGATAAGTCAAAAGCCCTACCGGCTAAAATCATGGCAACCACAGTAACATCCTGACAACTGAAAGTGGATTTGTTTCCACCTCTAGGACACACATTAGCACGATAGATTTTAAACAGAAAATGAGCCATTGGAGTGACTAAAGTAGTGGATGGAGGTTGGGGATTTTCTTCCATATTGCTATCAGACCCTAACAGCAACTTAAATTGATCCATAATAGAAAAATCAGGTACACAACATAACCCTTTCCAGTAAAAACCTCAATCTCAGTTGGATTCTCAAACTTAATTAATGAGCTAAGAAAAGGAGGGTTCAATCGAATGCGCTTATCACGAACTGTGGACACACAATTACCAAACTTATCCTCATGCAAATTTGCATAAAATTCACGAACTAAATCAGGGTAATAAACTTTCGGTAATTCAAGCACAAAATTATCCATACCAACAGTCTTAAACAAAGCTAAAGCACCAGATTATTGAAGAAGCTTACCGACGACTGGAATACCAGGAAGAATGGGACGAGAATCCAATGCATTCTCAGTGAAACTCTGTTCCAAATCCGGAGAGTCAAATGATAGAGTGATCTTGAGCTTCTTGGAATCAGGAGTTTGAGACCCTTCATCGGCACTTTCATTTCCCAAATCAACCACAGTGTTATCTTGTTTAAAGACAAAACGATTGGCGAGAAGACCTGATTTCCTTGTTGTTCGAACCATGATGAGATCAAAGTGCGATGATGTTGGAGAGAAGACGGTAAGTAGAAAAGTAACTGAGCGGCGGTGAAATAAGAATTGAAACCCTAACCCGAGTTTTGATAGCCTTTTTAGGAGAGAATTTAGGATAAGATTTAAAAACAAATAATAATTATCCTAATTCTAACACTTATCAAAATAACATCTTAAATCTATCTAAAACACCACAATTAGCACTTTAATCATTTAACAATTAAATCAGCAAATCATGCAAATATTTAAACATAATTAAACAGAGAATGACATATCATAATTAACAAAAAAAAATAACTTAACACAAAAAAATGTCATTTAAATAACCAATCATAGTAAGCTAACATGAAAAATGATAGTAAGCTAATATTACCAAATTTCCAAAGATAGCTTGCTATTATACACTGCACATGCCAAGTTCCCTTCGAATGGTAGAAAATCTTGCTTCGCCAAGGGGTTTTGTAAAGATATCTGCCAATTGATATTCAGTAGGTACAAAAACTAATTCAATCTTACCTTTGGCAGCATTATCTCTCAAGAAATGATGACGAACATCAATATGCTTGGTTCTTGAGTGATTAACCGGATTCTTTGATATGTTGATGGTGCTAGTGTTGTCACAATAGATTGGAACTTTGCCACACTTGATTCCAAAATCTCGTAGAGTCTGAATCATCCACAAAATTTGAGAGCAACAGCTACCAGCTGCCAAATACTCACCTTCTGCTGTGGATAATGCAACTGAAGTTTATTTCTTACTTTGTCAAGATACGAGACTTTGTCCTAAATATGTACAAACACCACTTGTGCTCTTTCTATCAGTTTGACAACCTGCATAGTCAGCATCACTATACCCCACAAGATCAAATGTGCTTGTAATAGGATAAAATAACCCAAGATTAATAGTCCCACTTAAATATCGAAATATTCTTTTAACTGCATTTAAGTGTGATTCCTTAGGTTTAGCTTGAAAACGAGCACAAACACATACACTATACATAATATCTAGCCGAGAAGCAGTAAGATATAAAAGACTGCCAATCATACCTCTATACTTCTTGATATCAACATCTTTACCTTTTTCATCCGATGTCAGCTTGCTATTTTGATTCATTGGAGTAGATTTCGGCTTGACATTGTCAAAACCAAATCTGCTCAGCAAATTCTTGACATATTTTGATTGATGCACATAAATTCCATCTTTAGATTGTTTAATTTGGAGCCCCAAGAAATAATTGAGCTCACCCATCATGCTCATGTCAAATTCACTGCTCATACACTTAGAAAACCACTCACACATAGAATCATTAGTGGATCCAAAGATTATATCATCTACATATATCTGGACAATCAAAATATCATTACCATTTTGCTTAGTAAATAAAGTAGGATCAATTTTACCTCGAATGAAGCCATTTTTGATCAAAAACTTACTAAGCCTCTTGTACCAAGCCCTTGGTGCTTGCTTTAAGCCATATAATGCCTTCTTAAGCTTGTAGACATAATCTGAATGTTGTCCATGTTCAAAACCAGGGGGTTGCTTGACATAAACTTCCTCTTCCAGAAATCCATTAAGAAAAGCACTTTTGACGTCCATTTGATGTAGCTTGATCTTCTTGTAGCATGCATAAGCAAGAAGCATCCTAATTGATTCCAATCTAGCTACTGGAGCATAAGTTTGATCAAAGTCAATGCTTTCTTGTTGGTTGTACCCTTGTGCTACGAGCCTTGCTTTATTTCGAGTAACAGTACCAAATTCATCCACTTTATTCTTGAAAATCCATTTTGTACCAATGATTGAAGCACCCTTTGGTGGCTTGACCAGTTCCCAAACATCACATCGTTCGAATTGATTGAGTTCTTCTTGCATAGCCGTGATCCAATTTTCATCTTCCAGTGCTTCTTTGACATTCTTGGGTTCCTCTTGAGCTAAAAATGCAGCATAAGCACAAAAATTTGCAGTGCCTTTTCTTGTCTTGAGACCATCAGAAATATCACCAATAACCTGTTCTGGAGGGTGATTCTTCACTGTCCGTGTAGCTTTTGGCAATGAATGCTTTGCAATATCTTCATGTGAAGTCTTCCTTATCTTAGATGGAGGAGCTAAGTCTTCACCATCATAGATTGGCATTTTATCCTTTGCTCTATTTCCTCTAGGACCATCAAGAGTCATCTTTGCCATCTTTACAATTGCATCATCAACTGGAGTAGAAGGTTCTGCTTGCTGATTTCCTGAGGCAGTTTCAATTTCAGCTTGCTGTTTTCCAGAATCAGTCTCTGTTTCAGCTTGCTGTTTTGGAGTAGCCTTCTCTGTTTCAGCTTGCTGTTGTCCAGCTTCACCTGCATCATCTTCCTCGTCTCTTGGAAGATCATTGTTAGGTTCTTGAAAAGTAACATCTATAGATTCCTCAACAATATGCTTAGACAAATTATAAACTCTATAGGTTTTACTATTCATAGAATAACCAAGAAAAATAGCTTCATAAGATTTAGCATCGAATTTACCATCATTACCAATTGTCTTGAGCACAAAACACTTTGAGCCAAAGATTCTGAAGTAACTGATGTTGGGCCTCTTTTTCTTGAGCAATTCATATGAAGTCTTGTCCAAAATAGGTCTTATCAATACTTTATTCAGAACATAGCATGATGTGTTGACTGCTTCTGCCCAAAAACTTCTAGGTAACTTGCTTTCTTACAACAAAGTCCTTGCTGTCTCTTGCAGTGACCTATTCTTGCGTTCCACCACACCATTTTGTTGTGGAGTCCTTGGAGCCGAGAATTCATGTGATATTCCTCTTTCTTCACAATAAGTAACAAAGTCTTTTTGGAATTCACCACCTCGATCACTCCTTATTCCTACAAGCTTTGTATTGAGCTTATTCTCAAGTAATTTAATTAGTTTCTCAAACTCATTAAAAGCAACATCTTTAGTTCTAAGAAACAATACCCATGTAAAACGAGAATAATCATCAACAATTACAAAACCATATTGTTTACCTCCTATACTTTTATAAGCTTCTGGACCAAATAAGTCTAAATGTAAAAGTTCTAAGGGTTTAGAAGTAGATACCATTTTCTTTGCTTTGTGAGTACTTCTAATTTGCTTGCCTAATTGGCATGCCGAACACACCTCAGTCTTGACATACTTGATTTTGGGTAAACCTTTGACTAGCTTCTTCTTTGAAAGCTTGTTAAGTAAGTCCATGTGAGCATGACCCAATCTTCTATGCCAAACATAAGGATCAATGTCTATTGCAGCAAGACAGCAAGCTGTTTTCTGCAACTCAAAGTCCAAAATATATATATTTCCTTCCCTTCTAGCAACTAGGGGGACTTTGTTAGTACCAATAGTAATAATACACTTATCAATACCAAAGTTAACAGTATGACCATCATCATATAACTGACTTATGCTAAGCAGATTATATTTAAGGCCTTTAACATATTGAACTTTATCAATTGAAATATGTTTATTACCTATTTTACCTTTTCCAAGGATTTGAAGAGTTTTGCTATCACCAATAGTCACTCTTCCACCCTTTTTCATCTGAAGACTCAAGAATTGTGCTTTGTCTCCACTCATATGTCTAGTACATCCGCTATCTAAAATCCATTGAGTTGATTTGACTCGAGCGGCAAGACACATCTACAAAACAAATAAAACAACTCAACCTTTTGGTACCCAAAGTTTGTTGGGTCCAACATGGTTAGCAGATAAAACATATAAAACATGTAAATCAGATTTCTTTATCCATTTTTGGATAAATCTAGGTGATTTAACTCTGCCAGCCTGATGATGGTAAGCTGTCTTTGTTCTGCCATTCTGATCATAGTAAGCTGTTTTCTGTTTGTTTCCTCCATGGTATGATTTTTGTCCATTCTGAACTTTGCAATGCTTTTCAAGATGCCCTTTCTTTCCACATCTGTTGCATATCTTCCAAGGCATAGCATAATCATAGGGTATGCCATGTTTTCCTTCATATCTTAGAGTTTTGTCCTTCTTGTTTGCATTCATTCCAATTCCTTCTCTGACCAATGGAATATTTGTGTTGTTCATCATAGATTTGAGACTTTCTTCTCCTTGAACAAACGATCCCATTCCCTTTTTCAGATCCTCCACTTCCTTTGTGAGCAGATCAATCTTTTCAGCTTGCTGACTTATGATTTTAGCTTGCTGAGATAGTTCTTCTGCTTGATTTGAAGGTGTTGCATCTATTGATTCTCTGAGTTTGAACAACTCCAAACATTCATCCCTTGCTTCAATCTCCTTCTTTAACTCTGTGATCTCCATTAATTGAGTCTTGTTTCTTTTGAGGAGAATTTTGTTGAAGTTTTCCACATGACTAACTTTAGCTTGAAGATCCTTGATTTCAGCCTCTTTGTCAGCTTGTGTAGGTACCTTCTTGTCAATCCAAGTATCTACTTTGCTCATCAAATCTTGAACCATAGTCTTGAGATAATTATTCTTCTCTTTTAGCTTGCTATTTTCAGCTTTAAGAGAATAATATTCACCCATAGATACATTCTTACATTCCTGCATGGTTAGTGGTTCCAAAACAATATTTTCAGAAGATAAATTATATTTACAAGAGTTTACCTCACTCTGATCTTCTTCTGAATCACTTTCTAGGTATCCACTTTCTGAATTTCCTCGAACAGAATCATCATCAAGTCCAACTAGGGCAAGATTGACCATGTCTCCACTTGAATCATCACTGGAAACCGAGTCATCATCACTCCAAGTCATTAGAGCTTTAGCTTTCTTCTTATCCTTGAAGACAGTTTGCTGTTTTGACTTCAATTTGTAGCAGTCCCGCTTATAATGGCCTGGCTTTCCACATTCAAAGCATGTCTGATCTTTAGAATCCTTGTTGGGCTTCTTGTTGTTGGAAAATCTGCCTTTATCTCTTTTCAGCTTGTTCTTCTTCTCGATCATCTTTCTGATCTTCCTGGATATTAAAGCTAGTTCTTCGTCTGACTCATCTTCAGATTCCAGTAAGCTATCATTAGTGTGAAGAGCTAATTGCTTCATTTGAGCAACTGGAGCTTGGATAGAACTTGATTGGCTTTCCTTGATTTTGCTTTCAAATTATTCCAATTCTGCAAAAACAGCCAATTGATCCATAGTATCTATAGTTGGAGAGGATTCTAGAGCTGTTACCTTTGGTTCATAGATAAATGGCACAGCACTAAGTATCTTCATGTTGATTTCCTCTTGTGGGATATGTTTGCCAAGCTGCTTTAAGGCATTCAGATTTATCTGGAATCTAGCTTGACTTTCTCGAATAGTTTCTCCCTCTTGAAGCTTGAAATTTCCAAACTCATTCATTAGTTTACTCAATTTCACCTTTCTTAAACTCTTGGATCCTTCGTGATATAATTCCAGAGTATCCCATATCTCTTTAGCTGATTTGCATGAAGAGACTTTATCACATTCACTAGGACATAACCCATTCATGAGAGAATTCCTAGCCTTTCCATTGAAGCTGTATTTGATTAGTTCAACCTCTGTGAGATCATCAACGTCTTTCACTTTGCCTTCTTTGTCGTTGAACTCAAAAGGACCCTTCTGAACAACTCTCAAAGCTAGTGGCTCCCAGGATAGATACACTTCCATGCGACCTTTCCACCAGTTATAGTTTTCTGTACCAAGCAAGAGAGGTGCTCGGTAATCTGAGGTTCCTTCGGGATATTTGTCAGCCATTTTGATCGAATACTATTCCTGTTACAGAAAGATTAGTATACCAAAGCTCTGATACCAACTGAAATTACACCTAGAGGGGAGGTGAATAGGTGATTATGGCTAACTAGGATTACTTTTAAATTTTACCCGATAATAGCTTACTGAGATTTTATCAACTGAACTATAATCTGACAATGATAGTAAGCTGAGATGACTAAATACAATGCAGAAAATAATGTGCAGGAAAGTAAATAGAACACACAAGAATTTTAGCCAGGTTCGACCCCTAATCCCCTATGGTCTACGTCCTGGTCCCTTACCAACTTGGTAAGAGAATATATTATTGATCAATGAAGGTTACAACTACAAGATACAACAATATATCTCCCTTTATCCCAGCTGCTGATAATGGCTTGCTGAAACCCTGTTTAAGAACCTGCTCTCTAAGTACTATACTACCCCGTAGTACAAACTCCTCTAGCAAGTACCACTAAACCCTTGTTTCCCTAGCCAACTTATCCAGCAACTAATCAATACAATTTGAACAATACAAATCAATGATAAAGTTTACAACTCAAACTATAAACTCCCTTCAATAAAATACGCGTATATATTTAGAGCTCGAGAGTATTTAAGAAACAATAAAGATCAGGAGTTGTATGTGTTCTTGCTTGCAAATTCGTCCTCATAAAATTGCAAGAAAACCACTTATATAACCACACATTAACGTTTGAAAACAGCCTCAACAAATTACAATGGCTAGAATCCAATTCTACCG
The DNA here is from genome assembly GCF_009905375.1 of Apium graveolens. NCBI lineage: Eukaryota > Viridiplantae > Streptophyta > Magnoliopsida > Apiales > Apiaceae > Apium > Apium graveolens. The sequence goes on from NC_133648.1 coordinate 271,884,166, forward strand.
TGTAAGATCGTTGGGATGGTTTTTCCAACGTTCATGTGTACGTTAGATAGAAGAGAAACACAGAAGTCCAACGTTCAGAAAATATCTCTTCTATTTAGTAGAGGATAAAACGATTTAATCAGAAGATAAAAGAAAGAGTTTGAAAGAGAAACAAACTCCTATTCTTTAGGAAATCAATTTGAATGATTAAAAACATTTTATAAAAGAGCTCTATATATATCATGCACGTATATTATATTAGAGAAGTCCTTACAAATGATATATATGAAGATCCTATAAAATCTCCATGAAATTCGACTTCCTTGTTGAATCTGGACTGTGCATCTTAGCTTGCTGTTATACTGACAATCGTGATCATAGCTTGCTGAAATAGATTACTGTCTTATGATAGCTTGCTGTCATGATACTTAAACAGCACTGATATCAAGCTGTTATATCCTGCAAACATTCTCAAATAACAACATGATGGCTTGCTGTGTAGTGATCATCAAAACTAAGGAGTTACAGATTTTATTATCCTGCGAATACCTTAATGGTAAACCCAGCACCTAGGCTTGGGTTACGGTATTGTATCACAATTCCAATTGGAAGAATAGGACTTCACTGGAGTTACCGTATACGATGATTAGTCGTACTACGGAAATAGTAACCTTTTCTACATGTATATGGACGATTCCCTTTTATTATTGGTTATCACCCTGGCCGCATTCGAGCCTTTTCTGTGTCTGTCCCTCTCAGGTACACACTTCACGTCTATCTCTCTCAAGACACAATTTTGCGCCCATCCCTCTCAGGTACGCATACTCCACATGTTCATCAGTGTATAAGATACCTTGTAATGTGGTAGTAAATTGGTATTCTCCCCAGTCCAGGAAGTACTGGGGTCTACCCCTCCTTGTCCTTGTAAGAATCTCGTCATAAATCTGGAACTTATATTATTCCCCAAGCATATTGCTTGTTGATAAGTACACTTTAATTTGTACGTATATATATGTACTTCCGAGAATTTTCGGAGGAAGTACTAAGGATGTGAGTTGACCGTTGTCAACATATTCGTTATATAAGGGGGAGTTTCTTTTAAAACTATAATCAAAATATTTAAAATAAGTCGAGATGATATTCTCCGACGATCTGAAATTATTCGAATGATTTTCCGAAAATCAGAAAGTATTTTGAATTAGGTTCTATGATTTTTAAATCATAATAAAACCATTAAATAACTATTGCTTAATAATCAAATATTAATCATTGAATAATCAAACCTCGAATAATTTTACTTTTAATAGAATATTTGAAATAATATTCCTCAACTAATTTATGGTTTAGTAATTTAATAATCTTTAATATTTAATCGAGTCTGAAATAAATATTCACTGGAAAATACTTCCCCAATAATAAATGAATAGTAAATAGATATTTATTATTCAAACGATAAAGTATAGTTGAGGGAATACGATCTTTAAAAATTGTTTTAATAAAAGTTCGAGGTGTTTAGTATTTTGTAAGTGGACGTTGAGTCCTTTTAAAACGTACTACTATGGACTTTTAATCATCCTTATAATATCACTGGGATTATCACCGGGTTTGTATCTTAAAATCCCGACCGGCTCTCGGTCTTATACTTATACGTCACGCCTAAAGCGGAATTAAACATTCTACGATACATACTTATCGTACAACATCGCTACATTATGCGAAAAATTCAATTATTACGTATCATGACAAGCATGGTATTTATGCAATAATAATAAAACAATCCTTTCACAACACAATAGTAAATGGAGTTGGATTCATAAATTTGCCTGGGTATCTCGAGGTGGAGGATGTTCTAGGTTCCGCTCGGAAATCTATAATCATAAACACAATTCGCTTTGTTAGGTCCCGTTCTAATTTAAGGTGACTCACACTCATACGCTACTTATTATGCACCCTCTCAACTTATATTACCCTTATTATTCCTTTAAGTCCTTATTCACATTATGGTCGCTTCCTTTTTCAAAGTATCTTAAGTTCATTTTCATTTTCGTCGTCGGCTCCGCTTATGGATTCTACGGTTTCTAATCGCGCAGTCTCGGTTCCGCTATTTTTCTAAAATTGAAAAATTATTATTTTCATTTGAAATTTTTATGAAAGCTATGAAACTCAATTTACTACTCTTTGTAAAAATTTCATGATTTATGAAATTTTTTAAGTCGATCCTTTATATTTTCAAAATTCATAATTCGTAGCAGTTTTTGTCGCGTAAATCTCTTTTAGTAGTAAAACGGCCATAACTTTTGATCCGTAAATCGGAATCAAGCGATTCAAGCGCCTAAAAGATCCTTATAACATTTTCTATCATAAACAAAGGTTGTTTTTCAAGAAACTATAGTTTACATCTTCAGGACTTTCTGCAGAAACTTAAAGTTATGTTTTGTTCGTTTTAGCGAGATTACGGTTACGATCGGAGTTTTGTTTATGCCTTAAATATTTATACTACCACCAACAATCAACATATCATTATCAACACACTAACTCCTCTCAAGAACATCATGTTCTTGAGGCAACAACAATCAACCTTAAATCTACTTAGCTAAACATCAAGATTACAACAATACTTCCACCAAAACTAGGTTTACAACTATATTCTAAAAGGATCTTGAACTTAAATCTTAAGTAAGGTTGGGTCAAAGATTTATACCTTTCTTGAGAGCTTGAGATGTTTTATTTATGATGGTTAAATATTGGAAGTGCTTAGTATGGTTTTTGGAACCTAAAACAACCATTAAAATCAAGAAATCAAAGAAGAGTTACTATTCATACTATTCATTCTCATCTTTGTTGAATTTATTTCACCCATTAAACCTTGATAAAAAGAGCTCAAAGATTTATCTTACCTTATATTTGTTGGTAGGAAGCTCGAGAATTAATGGGAGGATTTATCCATGGCTAGAGCTTGAAGTTTTGATTTTGATTTCTTGGTTGAAGATGAAAAAACCGAATGAAGAAGGTTGGGAGAGAAAGAGAGATTTTGTGTTGCTTCTTAGGAGCTTCTTGGAATAATATGGTGATATCTTGTAGTTGATTTTTATTCCTTAGTACATATCCTAGGATTTTATTCTTTGTTGCTAATCTTGGAGACAAATCTAGCTAGCCTTGGTAGTTTACAAGCTAAGCTACTTGGTTTAGCTCTTTAGCTTACTATTTTCTAGCCCTTGGTTGATCATCCTATCCTTATCTCACTATTTGCTAAAGTAACCTTGGTTACTTTTCTACCATGGTTATTTAGTGCGTTACATTTATTTAATCATTTACGCGTTCGCTCGGTCGCTTAAACGTTTTTGTAATAATTTCTCGTAAATGGTTCGTGACGTAATTTCTTTCGTATTTATTCCTTATGTTTTGAATTATCATGTTTGGATATAAATCCGTAGGGTTTTAAATTTGTAATTATATTGTGATTCCCGTAATCCTCGATGATTCGTAAATATGGTCGTTTTTCAAAGTTTGTTTTCTTCGAAGACTAATAGCGTTTACATACACTCATTTGGTACGTATAATCATAACGTCAACTCCAAAACTCATTTTCTCATGCACTACATAGTGTGGGCTAAAATGTTTTCCCCGTCTGTCGGGGTTACTATTCATTAAACGTTTTTACAAGGTCTCAAAAATTCGAGTTATTACAGTCCTCCCCTCTAACAAGGATTCCGTCCCGGAATCAATTAGAAAATAAATGGGGATATATGTTCCTCATCGCGTCTTTAAGTTCCCAAGTTGACTCTTCGACATTTCGATTCCTCCACAGTCTTGTTTCTTAGCACTTGTTCTTTTTGGTCCATTATCCTTATTGGCTGCTTAATGTAGGTCAAGTCTGGTTGTAAATTTACCTGCTCATATTCTATCACATGTCACGCATCCGCATGGTACTTCCTTAACATGGACACGTGGAACACATTGTGCACTTGTTGCAGATTAGGAGGCAAGGCGAGCTCGTAAGCTAGAGGTCCTATTCTCCTCAAAATTTCAAAGGGTTCCATAAATCAGGGACTCAGCTTCCCTTTCCTCCCAAATCTCATCACTCCCTTCCATGGAGATACTTCCAATAGCACTGAATCCCCTACTTCATACTCTCTATCTTTTCTGGTCTGGTCGGCGTACTTCTTTTATCTGTACTGAGCTGCTACCAGTCTTTTTCTGATGAGTCCCACCATTTCCCTGGTCTGTTGGACTAACTCTAGTCCTATTATCTTGTGTTCTCCAACTTCATCCCAACATAGGGGAGAGCGACATCTCCTTCCGTAAAGAGCTTCATACAGAGGCATTCCTATGCTAGCGTGATATCTGTTGTTGTAAGCAAATTCGATCAGGGGTAAGTGGTCATTCCAATTTTCTTTAAAATCGATGGCACACACTCGTAGCATATCTTCTAGGGTCCGAATAATCCTTTCGCTTTGTCCATCAGTCTGGGGGTGGTAAGCGGTACTCATGTTTAGTCTGGTGCCTACACATTCCTGGAAGCTTCTCCAAAATTGGGAATTAAACCTTGGGTCTCGATCTGATACTATGGCTAGAGGAATGCTGTGTCTCACTACAATTTATTTCAAGTAAATATCCACCAGCTTGTCTACGGTGTATCTTTTGTTGATTGGTAGGAAGTGTGCAGACTTGGTCAGTCTATCTATGATAACCCATATGGCGTCGTGATTGGTCTTTTTCCTTGGTAGGCCTGTAACAAAATCCATGGCTATATGTTCCCATTTTCATTCCGGAATTTACAGGGGTCGTAATAGTCCACTTGGTCGCTGGTGTTCAGCCTTCACTCTCTGGCACGTCAAGCACTTGTTGACCCACTCTGCTACTTCTCTCTTTATGTTAGGCCACCAATAATATTCCTTAAGGTAACGGTACATCTTCGTACTTCCTGGGTGGATTGAAAATCTGGAGCTGTGCCCTTCGTGCAACAGCTCATCCTTTAACTCTTGCATATTTAGAATCCAAATTCGGGACGCATACCTCATGATCCCTTTCTCGTCCTTCTCACATCTCACTTCCTCACCGGTCAATGTTCCTCTTTCTCCACTCATCTTCTTTTCCTGACATACCCGTATCTTTTCAGTCAGTTCCGGCACTAGCTTAATCTCAAATAATCCTTCTGTTCCTTTACCGGTCATCCTCACATCAATTTCCATCTTCTCAAATTCTTTAATTAATTCCTCAGATGTCATTAGCATTTTGAGTCTTTCCTTCCTACTAAGGGCGTCAGCCACCACATTGGCTTTACCCGGGTGATACAAAATTTCACAGTAGTAGTCCTTAATTAATTCTAACCATCTCCTCTGTCTCATGTTCGGTTCTTTCTGAGTAAAAATATATGTGAGGCTCTTATGGTCTGTGTAAATCTCGCATTTCTCACTGTACAGGTAGTGTCTTCAAATTTTTTGGGCAAACACTATGGCTGCTAATTCTAGGTCGTGTGTTGGGTATCTGATCTCATATTCCTTCAATTGCCGAGAGGCATACGCGATAACCTTCCCGTGCTGTATAAGCACACATCCCAATCCTTTATGCGATGCGTTGCTGTATATCATAAACTCTCCCTTTCCATCGGAAAGAGCGAGCACTGGTGCTGACACCAGCCTCCTTTTCAGTTCCTGAAAGCTTTCCTCACATTTCTCTGTCCATACAAACTTTTCTGTCTTTCGGGTAAGTCTAGTCAGTGGGCCGTCTATCTTAGCAAAGTCTTGCACGAATCTTCAGTAATATCCTGCTAAACCCACAAAGCTCCTAACCTCTGTTGGGGTAGTTGATCTTTCCCAGTTGGATACCGCCTCTATCTTGGCGGGGTCAACTAAAACTCCTTTGCTACTCACCACATGCCCTAAGAACTGAACTTCCCTTAACCAAAACTCGCATTTCGAGAACTTGGCATATAATTTCTCATTCCTCAATATTTCTAAGACTATTGTCAAATATTCTGCATGTTCTTGCTCTGTCTTTGAGTAAATTAGAATATCATCTTTAAAACTATCACACATATATCTAGGTACCTTTTGAACACTCTGTTCATCAAATCCATAAAGGCTGCGGGTGCATTAGTTAGCCCAAACGACATGACTAAGAACTCATAGTGTCCATACCTAGTGCGAAAAGCAGTCTTCGGTATATCCTCGGGTTTAATTTTCAACTGGTGATATCATGTCCTCAAATCTATTTTGGAAAAATGCACAGCTCCCTTGAGTTGATTGAATAGGTCATCAATCCTAGGGAGAGGGTACCTATTCTTAATAGTCAGCTTATTCAACTCTCGATAGTCTATGCATAATCTCATACTGCCGTCCTTTTTCTTTACGAACAGTACTGGCGCTCCCCATGGCGACACACTGGGTCTTATCATCCCATTATCTAATAACTCTTGCAGTTGAGAAGCTAGTTCCTTCATCTCAACTGGGGCTAGCCTATAGGGGGCCTTGGACACTGGTGTCATTCCTGGTGCTAATTCTATAGTGAATTCTATTTCCCTGTCGGGTGGCAACCCTGGTAAATTCTCTGGAAACACATCCTCGAATTCGTTCACTATGGGTATATCCTGTGTGTTAGGAACTTCCTTCTTGGTATCTACTACATAATCCAAATTGGCCTCGTTACCTTTCTTTAACAATCTCTTTGCTTGTAGCATGGTCATAAATTTCTGGGTCTGTCGTTGCCCTCTAAACACTACTTCCTTTCCATTATGCACTCTTATCTTCACCCTCTTCTGTTCACAATCTATTTGCGCTCCATTACTGGATAACCAATCCATTCCTAAGATTACATCAAATTCTCCTAACGCAAATGGGATTAGGTCAACCTCGAAGTCTTTCCCTTCTAATTTTAACTTGCATTTAGGGTGTACTTGATTCACAGGAATTATTTCTTTGTTTGCTATTTCCACTTGTAATACCTCACGTAAGGGTACGACATTAAGTTTTAACTTTTTAGCAAAATCTTGAGATATAAATGACTTGGTCGCTCCAGAATCAAATAAGATATTTGTATGTTCGGAATTTAATAGAAGGGTACCTGCTATCACGTCAGTGTTCCGGACAACATCCTGAACAGTCATATTGAAGGTCCTAGCAGTTGGGGGTCGGTGGGATGTAGCTCTGCTCATTCCTGAGGCTGGGGTCTCAATGTCGGGAAATCCTTCCTCATGTGCCCTACTTTCCCATATTAGAAACATGTCACGCTGGGTTGGTTACAGTTGTTGGCAAGGTGTCCGGTTTGACCACACTTATAGCATTTCAAAGGGGCTCTCGCCTGACTGCACACTCCAAGGTGTCTCCTCCTACAGGTTTGATACTCCGGTATTGGGGTGCGGGGTTGGCTATGAAATGTTGCCCTAGATTGTCCGCCGCTCTGGCCAACACTCTCACTTGGGGCCTTTCTGAATCCGGGGCCTCTCGCAGGTTGGGACACCACTCCCCTGACAAACCTGCTTGGAAGGCTCCTGTTCCTGGTTCCTACTCCTCCTCCTCCGCCTTGGCTTCCTATTTTCCTTTTCCTTCACACTCTACTCACTGCCAGCTTCAACAATTGAGGCTTTCTGCACTAAGGTGGCATAATCTGTCAGCTCTAGTACTGCCAATCGGTTCTGGATCCACTGTTTCAGACCAAGATGAAACCTTCGCGCTTTCTTCTCTTCGGTATTCACGAACTCAGGCACAAATCGTGATAGCTCAGTAAACTTGGCCTCATACTCTGCCACAGTCATCCTATCATATTTTAAATCCAGAAACTTAATCTCCATCCGAGTTTCCATAAACCTAGGGAAATACTTGTCTAAGAACAGTCGGGTAAACCTATCCTATGGAATCACATCATCAGTCTCTAGGTTTCGTTTGGACTCCCACCAGTGATTAGCTTCTCCTTTCAGCATGTAAGAAGCAAAAATGGTCTTGTGTCATTCTTCCACACCTAGTATTTTGAAGGACTTTTCTATCTCTTTGAGACAGGCCCGTGCTTCAACGAGGTCGGCAGATCCTAGAAACTCTGGGGGTTTGAGGGATTTGAACGCCTTGAAGGCAATGGCTGCAGTCTATTTGGCAGCATGCGGCTGTGGTGGAATGGGCTGTTGGTTCAGATTTTCTCTTAAAAGTTCCATAAACTCATTCATGGGGTTCCCTCCTTGATGGGTATCATCAGCCTCTTCTTCTACATATTCTTCCTCATCATATTCATTATAGTCTAGGTCCTCTTCACTTTCTTTATTCACTACAGGGTCAGGTTCATTCCGTTGTTGGTTAACAGATGCTGCGGGCTGTGCCCTGGTACCTCTTCTACGGGGTGGCATTGTTCTGATAATGAAAATTTGTCAATATAGTTGCAATTATTTTACAGTTGGATTAATTTATTGGTATGTAATCATGGCATTTATTATCTAACATGTTTTTATCAAGTGCAATAATATGGAATTCAATTTCTTAATAACTGCTAGATATATATACCATAGGGTCTCCCAATTATATCTTGGGGATAAAACAACTAACCGAGTTCACACATGGCCTGGTTATAATACATCATTACTTATCCTAAATACTGAAATGCAAATACATAAGCCGTGTACCCTGAAGGGCTAGGAACGCTATCTACTACTAGCTATCCTATCAAAATTGGTGACAAGTCATCCAGCCTTCTTCAAGGTCCATAAATAGTCACCAGTCCCTCAGTCAATGTCACTGCGCGTGAGGTCACGCACCCTCCTCATCACTCCTGCCAAGATCAGCTCTGCGTCAACTACCGTGATGTATCCTCCAACCGCCGCCATCCTCATCTTGACCCGGGTACGGAGCTCGGTCCCATCAATCTCTCTAAGGGCTATGGCTGGGAAGCAGCTCTGAAATCCCCTGGGTATCCTAGTCTGATGGCTCTCTCAGCTGTCAGTGCTTGGCGTAACTCCACAATACGGGCAGATGTTGCAGTGATTTCAGCGTTAAGCTGAGCCACTATCCAGTCGTGTACAACTACATGTATGGTCGCCGGGGGTGGTAGAGGTGAGTCTGGGTCACTAGAGGATATGTCATAAGCCTCGTAGGTCTGTGCATCCATCCATCCTCCTCGTCATTATCAGTATAGGGAAAATGACTCTGCATCCCTGGGTGTGGTGTAGGAGAGCGAATAGTCGGGTGAGGGTACATCTCTACATCCCTCCAGCCTACGCCATCTCCCTGGGTCATCTCAACGTTATCAGCTATGGGAACAGGAAGGTCAGTCTCCTCCTCTGGGGCATCCTCAGTAGGGTCATCATCTGAGTCATCAATGAGTGGGTCCTCCGGCTCGGGAGTAGGGTCACGCTCAGGGACTATAGCATCATCAACAGGGTCAACCTCCCTAATAGGCTCCACTTACAAAAGAAAAAAACAGCAATGCCAAGAAAAAGGGTTCCTGACATAATAGGCAAGGTGTTACTAACTTAAAGTCGGAATTCCCTTGAGGGTTAAAACTGTCAAGACTACCCGTGTAGCCCGATGACGAACTCGACTTGAGCTTTAATTAATTATTTATTATTCTTATGTCTACGTATTTTATACCCTATCATTTCCAAGATTTGATAACCTAAGGCTTTGATACCATTTATGTGGCGTCCCAAAATTCGGGGTCAGGGATCTCGGAGGCCACGCCATCTCAATCACTATAAACCATATACCTCACATCACAATCTATAAATACTCATACTTTACGACCCCACACTTATCACACATACTTACTGGTTATTGTCTTCGAAACGAACCATTCATTACTAGAGTAATTCAAACTACAAGGTGATAATTATTACAACCTAAAAGTAATTAAGTCTTACCGGGGAATAACATTTAGGTAAGGCTAGTCCGTCGGTCAAATATACATTTCTTATTTATTACCTTACATAAGTCATACTTATAAATAAGCCGAACTAAAAATAACTGAAAACCAATCCAGCTTATTCGGACTACCTGTGGTACCGCACCAAACAATCTATGGAACAACTGGCCATTTTCTACCCGTTTCCTGGCTGTGAGTCTCATGGTAGGCATCTTGATTCACTGTTGTGTTGTGTCAATTTAAGAAAATAAGTGTGAGCTATAATGCCCAGCATAATAATGTACAGTATGAAAATGACTGTAATGATAAACTTACGTAAAACATCGTATATAATAATTATGTTTTATTCAAAAATAGTCTTCCTTGGTGTTACCCACCTTCTCATAAAAACAATTTTTTAGTGGATTTTATTATCCTACGAATACCTTAATGGTAAACCCAGCACCTAGGCTTGGGTTACGGTATTGCATCAAAATTCCAATTGGAAGAATAGGACATTCACTGGAGTCACCGTATACGATGATCAGTCGTACTACGGAAATAGTAACCTTTTCTACATGTAGATGGACGATTCTCTTTTATTATTGGTTATCACCCTGGCCGCATTCGGGCCTTTTCTGTGTCCGTCCCTCTCAGGTACACACTTCGCGTCTATCTCTCTCAAGACACGGTTTTGCACCCATCCCTCTCAGGTACGCATACTCCACATGTTCATCAGTGTATAAAATACCTTCTCATGTGGTAGTAAATTGGTAGTCTTCCCAGTTCACGAAGTACTGGGGTCTACCCCTCCTTTTCCATGTAAGAATCTCGTCATAAATCTGGAACTTATATTGTTCCCCAAGCATATTGTTTGTTGGCAGGTACACTTTAATTTCTACGTATATATTTGTACTTCCGAGAATTTTCGAAGTAAGTACTAAGGATGTGAGTTGACCGTTGTCAACATATTCGTTATATAAAGGGGAGTTTCTTTTGAAACTATAATCAAAATATTTAAAATAAGTCGAGATAATATTCTTCGACGATCTGAAATTATTCGAATGATTTTCCGAAAATCAGAAAGTATTTTGAATCAGGTTCTATGATTTTTAAATCATTATTAAACCATTAAATAACTAATGCTTAATAATCAAATATTAATTGTTAAATAATCAAACCTCGAATAATTATACTTTTAAAAGAATATTTGAAATAATATTCCTCAACTAATTTATGTTTTAGTAATTTAATAATCTTTAATATTTAATCGAGTCTGAAATAAATATTCACTGGAGAATACTTCTCCAATAATAAATGAATAGTAAATAGATATTTATTATTCGAACGATAAAGTATAGTGATGGAATACGATCTTTGGAAATCGTTTTAATAAAAGTTTGAGGTGTTTAGTATTTTGTAAGTGGACGTTGAGTCCTTTTAAAACGTACTACTATGGACTTTTAATCGTCCTTATAATATCACCGGGATGATCACCGGGTTTATATCCTAAAATCCCGACCGACTCTCGGTCTTATCTTATACGTCACGCCTAAAGCGGAATTAAACGTTCTACGATACAGACTTATCGTACAACATCGCTACATTATGCGAAAAACAATTATTACGTATCATGACAAGCATGGTATTTATGTAATGATAATAAATCAATCCTTTCACAACACAACAGTAAATGGAGTTGGATTTATAAACTTGCCTGGGTATCTCGAGGTGGAGGATGCTCTAGGTTCCGCTCGGAAATCTATAATCATGAACACAATTCGCTTTGTTAGGTCCCGTTCTAATTTACGGCGACTCGCACTCATGCGCTACTTATTATGCACCCTCTCAAATTATATTACCCTTATTATTCCTTTAAGTCCTTATTCACATTATGGTCGCTTCCTTTTTCAAAGTATCTTAAGTTCATTTTCATTTTCGTCGTCGGCTCCGCTTATGGATTCTATGGTTTCTAATCGCGCGGTCTCGGCTCTGATATTTTTATAAAATTGAAAAATCAATCTTTTCACTTGAAATTTTTATGGCGGCTAGAAAACTCAATTTACTACTTTCTGTAAAATTTCATGATTTATGAACATTTTTAAGTCGATCCTTTATATTTTAAAAGTTCCTAATTCGTAGCAGTTTTTGTCGCGTAAATCACTTTTAGTAAAACGGCCATAACTTTTGATCCGTAAATCAGAATCAAGCGATTCAAGCGCTTAAACGATCCTTATAAAATTTTCTATCATAATCAAAGGTTATTTTTCAAGAAACTACAGTTTACATCTTCGGGACTTTCTGCAGAAACTTAAAGTTATGTTTTGTTTGTTTAGCGAGATTACGGTTACGATCAGAGTTTCGTTTATGCCTTAAATCTTTATACTACCACCAAAAATCAACATATCATCATTACCACACTAAATCCTCTCAAGAACATCATGTTCTTGAGGCAACAACATCAACCTTAAATCTACTTAGCTAAACATCAAGATTACAACAATACTTCCATCAAAACTAGGTTTACAACTATATTCTAAAAGGATCTTGAACTTAAATTTTAAATAAGATTGGGTCAAAGATTTATACCTTTCTTGAGAGCTTGAGATGTTTTCTTGATGATGGTGAAGTCTTAGGAGTGCTTAGTATGGTTTTTGGAACCTAAAACAACCATTAAAATCAAGAAACCAAAGAAGAGTTACTATTCATACTATTCATTCTCATCTTTGTTGAATTTATTTCACCCATCAAATCTTGATAAAAAGAGCTCAAAGATTTATCTTACCTTAGTTTAGTTGGTAGGAAGCTTGAGAATTAATGGGAGGATTTATCCATGGCTAGAGCTTGAAGTTTTGATTTTGATTTTTTGGTTGAAGATGAAAAAACCGAATGAAGAAGGTTGGGAGAGAAAGAGCAATTTTTTTTTGCTTCTTGGGAGCTTCTTGAAATAATGTGGTGATATCTTGTAGTTGATTTTTATTCCTTAGTATATATCCTAGGATTTTATTCTTTGTTGCCAATCTTGTAGAGACAAATCTAGCTAGCCTTGGTAGTTTACAAGCTAAGCTACTTGGTTTAGCTCTTTAGCTTACTATTTGCTAGCCCTTGGTTGATCATCCTATCCTTAGCTCACTATTTGCTAAAGTAACCATGGTTACTTTTCTACCATGGTTAGTTAGTGCGTTACATTTATTTAATCGTTTACACGTTCGCTCGGTCGCTTAAACATTTTCGTAATAATTTCTCGTAAATGGTTCGCGACGTAATTCCTTTCGTATTTATTCCTTATATTTTGAATTATCATGTTTGGATATAAATCCATAGGGTTTAAATTCATAATTATATTGTGATTCCTGTAATCCTCGATGATTCGTAAATATGGTCTTTTTTCAAAGTTCGTTTTCTTCGAAAACTAATAACATTTAAATACACTCATGTGGTGCGTATAATCATAACGTCAACTCCGAAACTCATTTTCTCATGCACTACATAGTGTGGGCTAAAATGTTTTCCCCGTCTGTCAGGGTTACTATTCATTAAAGATTTTTACAAGGTCTCAAAAATTCGAGTTATTATAGGACTAGTTAGGTCCAGCTCACTAAACCCAAGTTCGGACCATTTAGTCCAGCACCAGTTAGGTCCAACGCCACCCATTCCAGGATAACATGGACCATGTTCATGTATATCCCGGGACCAAGCATCCTCGTTTCCCTTATCCCAGAAGGCCCAAATAAAACACAACACATGAGGCACGAGCCAAGACACATGATAATGACAGCTATCAATGATCAACCATGGGAATAATCAGGACACATTTCAAAGGATCCTTGGAATATTTCTCAGCAATCCCCACCCGGACATGTGTAAGACATTTATTCTAGACAGGCGTTCCCGCTCCAAGCAATGAACGACCATGATTGAAAGGTACCATCCCCTAAACCTTGTCCTTGGGCTATAAATAGTCCAAGGAAAAGAGGTTTAGGGGTTAATCACTCTCTTTTACACACTCATTTGTACATAAACAAGCCACCTTATATTTCTATCTTCATCATTCAAAAGCAATCTCTTATTCTCACACCGGAGGGGCCGCGGAGCTCAAATCCCCTCCGATGTTATTTTGCAGAAATCCAACCACAGTTACACGTCAAGAATGGTCCAAGAGCGGCATCGAAAGAGTTAGACCATGGATAAGAGTTATCATTTGGCTCCAGAAGGAGGTGTGCTACGTCCTTTGGTCTCGGTGCCCCTGGACTCGTGTTCTTTAACAAGCTCTGAAAAGATTCCTTCATGTAATCTGTAAAAATCCAAGCAACCCAGCTGAGTCATAACTATGAATGCTCTTTATTTAAGCCATGTTTGTGTGTGCTCGTCATTTTAATCCACATTTGTGTGAGCTTTGTTTTATTTGTTTTAAGCCATATTTGTGTGAGCTATAGCTAGGTTTGCTTGTTTACAATCCCGGATTTACTTTACTCTTGAATACTCGGTTGCTAGATTAAACCCAGATTTAGTTGTTCTTAACCCCGCATCTTGATTATCATTGTGTCGATTGATACTGATTCATGTTGAAAGTAACCATAGATCTATTTTTAAAGCTTGTAATCTGGTGTTAATTGTTGCTTGCGAAACCCATTTCTCGTAGAATCTTATTACTTGAAAATCTATACTCTTGCATTTTGAGTTGTTAAAACCATGGCTAGAGGAGCTAAAGACCCATTAGGGAGACCTTTTGCGAGCATGCAGAGATATGACCACGAACCAAACCAGGACCCAAACCTCAACCAGGACCTCCCCCAAGATCAACCACCCGAAACCCAGACCCTGGAAATGATAGTCTCACCCACTGATGCCCGTACGCTCATTGAATTCAACCAATACAAGTACTCCAATGTTCCTATTGGTTCCAAACACATGGCCAACATGACCAAAAATAACTTAGAAGAAGCTATCCAGCTCTTACATGAAGAGCAAATCCGGGCCCAAGAAGAAGCCGAACATTCAAAAGACTCTGAAGGTCTAGGAGCTCCCACCAACCCCAAGGCTCAGTCCTGGACCGAATTGGAGAACAAGGCAAGAAAGCTTAGAAGGCTAAAAAAAAGACAAAGGCACATAAACATCCACACAAAAGAAGTTAAAATAGAAAAGATAACAAATCCACAGAGAAGAGGAGGCAAAGCTCGAGCTCAAAATTTAGAAGAAAATACAACAACAAGAAGAAAAGCTACTAGCTAAAACCACGACCAAAAGAACCCGGAGAGAATCAACCCCGAAGGTCATTTCTAATGATGATGAGGAACATCGGGACCTCAAGGATATAATTTATGGACTTCAAAGAAAAATGGAGAAAGACTCTGGAATGGAAGTGGGTGAAACTCTAACTCTAACACCCTTCAGCAATTTCTTAGAGGATATTCCCCGGCAAAGAGGCCTCAAACACTACAACTTTGACTCATTCGATGGAATGGGAGATCCGGAAGAACACTTAAAATATTTTGAACAAATAGCCTAGATATACTACTATAATTATTTACCAAGTCCATATTTTTTATATCAATTCTAAAGAGAGGGGCCCATAGATGGTTCATTCGGATCCCCTCCCGTAGCATCCATAACTGGAAAAAATTCTTGGGAGCATTCCTTTGGAGGTTCCAGGCCAACAAAACACATGAGCTGCATATGTGCCATCTGGAAACTATTCAGTAATATGACAATAAATCCCTCTCATCATATATGAGGCTATTCCAGAAAGCAATCAATAAGATCTCTAATTTGGATGAAAGAGAAGCATTGAACATCTTCCAGAGGAACTCGAACCCGAAGCATAATGAAAGATATGTCATGGAACTCATCAATAAGGAGCCTCAGATCCTGGCCGCAGCCTATGCCATGGCCGCCCGGTTTATAGAGGAGACAGACATGCTCTAAGCTATGAGAATGACCCAGAATGGGAAATCTGGGAGCAAGAATTCTGATGACCGGCCGAAAGGGGGTTACCATCGGGATAAAGTTCAAGCAAAACTAGAAAACTCATTTTTTTAGAAAACTCTAATATCCCAGAGGCTCGATCTCATGATAGAATCTAAAAGCGACCTAGGGCCAAATAGACTAACAAGGGAGCTGAAGCCAGAGCCGGATTGGACTCCACTGAACCGGACCCGGACAGAAATACTTAAGAAGATCCAATACAAGCCATTGTATTACCAACCCAAGCCAATGCAAACTCCCCCAGAAATCCGGCCCTACAATCGATAATGCGATTATCATGAAACACATGGCCATAAGATAAAAATATGGTTAATATGGTCTAGGGATGCTCTCATTCACCTCCCCGGGGTCCGGTGTTAGTCGCTAAAATACGCGCTAAAATTCACGCAAGTATACGCGATCGCAAGTAATATAGAATAAATTCTAGTTTGTTCCCACAGGAATAGGGTTAGGTTAATTTCAATCAATATATTTATGCAACACTAGTATGGTTATTATCCAATACTGAGACGAGTAACAAATTATGGTAGTTATACGAAGATTAACTAAGAGCTTATACTAAAGAACATATATTAAGATATTAAAGAGAATTGAATAATATATGACACAAACATGGGATTCTAACTTCATTCAATACTTCATTCAATATCCTTTTAGGTCTTAACCTTAGCATGTAATGGTGATGACACTAATCAGATAACACGAAACTGATAAACGCCAACTTTTGTTGTATGAATACCATACTACCAGACATCCACAAAAGAGATAGAAGTTGAATAGACACCAATTATATTGAGACCCTATATGTCTATAGAATTTGACAACATAACGGTTTAATGCACAAGTTATCCCTCGTGATTATATAGGGAAAGTAAGATGGTTAAAATTACCTATGAATCATGCATAATGAATACATGAACCTATGCTAGCATGGCAAGTTCTAAACCCTTAAATTCACTTTCGCTTCATTAAAGATTAATACACTATCTTATAAGTTCGCGACGCTGACAAGACGAATAAGCGCAACCAAAACTAGGTTATCATTCAATCACCACACACTAAGGCATCGAAACAAATTAAATAAATAAATCCATAAATAAATCCGTTAGAACCCCATGATAATGATTAGCCCATAATCAGACTCATCATCAACGTGGGTTCCGATGAAAATATGGTATAATAAATGTAGTCTTTATACTTAATAAAACCAATTACGAAACAAAAGTAAAGGTTCAAGAATAAGAAAACTAGCATCCAAAGTTACAACTTAAAATAAAGAATCACAAGAATAAACTAGATCTTCTTCGCCTTGGTTGAATTATACTCTACGGTCTTCTTACGCCTTCTCCTTAGGTATGGTACGTCTCCTTATGAAAAACGAACTTTATTTATGTATATATATGATGTAGAATTAACTAGGACTTCAAACTCTTAAAATCCTAGTAGAAAATGAATTATGTCACCCCGACCTGGCGCGGCCGTGCGCTGCTTCAGCGTGGGCGCGCTGAGTTTCTGTTTCTTGGGTACGGGCGCGCGCTACTTCAGCGCAGGCGCGCCGTCCTTCTGGATAAAATTCTGATTTCTTTTCTTCATGTTGATTTGAGCTGGTTTTTTCACAATCCTTTATTCTAGACACCATCCTAACACCAAATTAGCACTAAAACCATGCTAATTCAACTGATACCTGGAAAATGCCTGTAATGCAAAAACACTACAAAAACACGTCAAAAATACTAACAACTTGAGTAAAAAAAACTAATTCAAAGCTTTATGGAGCGTAATAAAGTGTCATAAATGCCACTAACATCCGGACACAGGGGATGAAGTCCTATCTATTCAATTATTTCCCGAGATGATCATCTCCTTCAGCAACAAAGAGTACGAGGGATCAACCCCAATCACTATGAAGCTTTGGTCGTAACATTGGATATCTTTGACAATGAAGTCAAGAGGATGCTAATTGACAACGGTTCCTCGATGAATATTCTCTTTAAACACACTATTGATTATATGTAACTGGGAAGTATGCGTTCGAATAAATGCCAGGAGGATCCACTCTATGGGTTCAGAAATAACTTAGTCCTGATTCAAGGAACCTTGTACCTGCCTGTTCTCTTTCGAACTGCTCCTAATCAAGTAACCCATGTCATAAAATTCTATGTAATAAATAAACCTTCCTCCTACAACGAAATAATTGGTCTCCCGACTCTAACTAGACTTCAAGCAATAACCTCTATTTCCCATCTAAAGATCAGGTTCCCAACACCAAATAGAGTCGTGGAAGTCAATGAAGATTATGACATCACAGATAGATGTTATAGTCGAGCCCTAGTTATGACCGAAACTCACAAAGTTAACAAAAAGAAAGCCACCGTCCTCCGAAAATAGCAAAGTCATAAAAAACACCCCAAATACCAATCTGAAAGCATGGACTCTAAATGTTGACGGATCTTCAACAAATGAAAGGTCATGAGCCGAACTTATCTTAAAAAGCCCAAAAGACTTCATGGTCCAGGCTGTAATCTCCTTCGGCTTTTCTGAAATAAAAAACCAAGCAGAACATGAGGCCCTAGTTGCGGGACTAAAGCTTGCCAGGATACTGAGGGTCCAGAAGCTGAACATCTACAACGACTCGCGGATTATGGTCAAACAAACAAATGAGGAATACATTGTAAAAGATCCTACCTTGGCCAAGTACCAAGGTATAGTATAAAGCTACCTGGCCTTGATACCCCGTTATCAAGTTTTCAAATTTGCAGGGAAGAAAACTCAGAAGCAGATATTATATCCAAACTAATACGGAACTCATCGGACCTGGACTGCTCTGTTTACTTCGAAGAATTACAAAGGCCGACTATTGAAACTGAAGAATTCTTTGAAATCGATAATAATCCGAACTAGATCACTCCTTTCATCAACTACTTGGAAATGGTTGAACTCCTGGAAGATAAAGAAAAGTCCCAAAGGTTAAAATCTAAGGAAATAAAGTTCTTTCTCGATGAAGGACTACTTTATCGCAGAACTTCTACTCCCCGATTCTGAAATGTGTTGGTCCAGTAGAAGTTGATTATTGCTTAAGAGAAGTTCATGAGGGAATTTATGAAGATCATATATTCACGAAGGCCCTAGCTCATAAAATAATCTGTCAAGGCTAACACTGGCAAACTATTCACCAAGATGTAATTGAATTCGTGAAAAAATACAAGCAGTGCCAACTCTTCAGCAATGTCCCCCGGCTCAGCCCAGTTCTTCCATCCTCAGTCCTATCTTCGATACCCTTCGCAGTCTGGGGCATAGATATCATGGGACCCTTTCCCCGGGCCAAAGGCGACCTAAGATACTTGTTAGTCTCAATTGATTACATAACTAAGTGGGTCGAAGCAAAAGCAATGGGGATAATTAACCAGCAAGATTGTATCTAATTTATAGACAACATACTAATGAGGTTCGGGATACCAAGGTATCTAATCTCAGACAATGGTCCTAGTTCATCGGGTTAAAATTTGAGTCCTACCTCCAGGAAATGGGAATAAAGTACAAAAAATCATCAGTAGCATACCCACAGGGAAATGGACAAGTTAAAGTAACCAATAGAATTCTTCTAAGGGAAATCGAAAAAATCTTGAGAAAAAAGCAAAAACAAATGGCCCGAGGAGCTTCCTAATGTGCTATGGGCTTATAAAAGTAGTCTGTTAGGTCCAAAAGGTACATACAGAGGGGGTGAATGTATGTTTTTCATTTTTATTTAATTAATGCAGCGGAATATCAAAACTAAAAATGAAATAAATAAACAAAGAGATTCTGGGTAAATATTCTTTTATTCAATAGTATAAATACCCAGAGGGTTTACTTACAACTCCAAATACAAAAATTTGAAGTTGCATATATAAAAAGAACCAAAGCAATAAGCTATAAATATAGGGTTCTTCTTATCTCTCTAAAAATCTAAAACTCTTATCAAATGATATTAAATACAATCAAAGAAGATTTAAATAATGAGTATTACAAGTATGTAAGGCTTTAAATGGTATAAATCAAATTGGATATGACCTCTTCTTGTTAAATAAAGCTTTCAATGAGTGTTGAATTAATTTTGCAAGAGCTTAGCACTGGTGTAAAAAATGGAGAGATGTTTTCCTTCAATCTGCATCTATTGTTTATATAGATTGATAGGTTGGAGACAGAAGAAGGACTGCGTGGTTGCACCAGGACCAAGCATTTTAATTGACAGCTTGTGTAAAATGAATTTACTTGCGTCCCCTGGAGCTTTACTTTGCTAACTTGCGACCAAGGGAATTAAGATAACACTTGGGAATTTTCCTTGAAGCTTGATGGCGACCAGAAGGAGCTCTTGTACTTGGATTCTAAGCACAAACTTCCTAACTTGCGACTAGGGTGCTGGGAATGGACTTTGCCTTAGAATTTTGGTAGCTTGCGACTTGTACCTTTATGCTTGAGCTAACTGGCAACCCTTTCTTCCTCTAAAGCACTCCAACTTGCAACTTGGAATTTATAGGGGGCTAACTTGCAACCAAAAGCTCCTTGGAGGGGTTACTTGCGACCTTACATGCTTGTATGACACTAAAAAGCTTCTTTGTGGGTCCTAGCAGCACATGGGCTTGAGTTTCTCTCTCTAGCTACTTCTTACTTGTGACCCATGCATACTAGGATAACTAGGGACTAATTTTTGCCTTAGAGATAAAAGCAACAAGGCTTACTGGTGACCAAAAGCTCCTTGGTGACCAAAAGCTCCTTGCAACTTGGAATTTATAGGGGGCTAACTTGCAACCAAAAGCTCCTTGGAGGGGTTACTTGCGACCTTACATGCTTGTATGACACTAAAAAGATTCTTTGTGGGTCCTAGCAGCACATGGGCTTGAGTTTCTCTCTCTAGCTACTTCTTACTTGTGACCCATGCATACTAGGATAACTAGGGACTAATTTTTGCCTTAGAGATAAAAGCAACAAGGCTTACTAGTGACCAAGTTGGATTTATATGCACTTGTGAATTTGTTTTAGCTCTTGTTTATTCCCTGAGGCTTGTACCAAGTCAAGATCAATTCCTGTACTGAAATATTGAACTATAGTTCCAGGAATTGCTTCTGACATACAATATATTGATCAGGGTGACTCCTACTACAAGGTAGTGATCACTTTGACTTAGTTTATGTAGAGCATTGCATTTCCAAAGCTATACTGTCTTCAAGTCTTCTCTCTTTAGTGTTCGTCTGAAATATAAAACCTGTATTTCTGAATATGAATACTCACTCGACAATCTTTCTAATGATAATACTCAGTTTCCTTTCACGAATCACTGACACCTAGTGTAATGGTCTGGTTCACAAGTGACTAGTTTCACTCTCAGGCCTTCATACTATATCTTCTCAAATCATTGTCAAGTCTTCTACCAGATATAAACAACTTGACTAAGAATCCTTGAGGTCTTCACACTGATCCCGATAATTGCTTCGAATGACTCCAACTTTATTTATTCGATGCCTGAACATATTAATGAACTTTATAATACGGATCAATATTGACATCTTCTTCACTGTAGCTACCAAAAACATAGTGTATATGCCTAATAAACAATCTGTACTAATTCTAGTGGAATATAGATTATTTCAAAATCCTTTATTCTATGTTGAGTTATCCAAACCAGTATTATTGAGTTATGCATAAAGCTTCAATCTTTCTCAACATAGTCCACATACAAGCATAAGAGAAACACCTTTCAAGCCCGCTCATGAACTAGAAGCAATGCTGCCCGTCGAAGTAGAATTATCTTCTTACCGTGCAATCAACTTTAATAAAATAGCTAACGAGGAAGAACTCAGAACCAATATGGAACTCATTGACAAGGTACGGGACCAAGCTATAAAAAAATGGAAAAATACAAGGATAAGACAAAAGAGCAATTCAGTAAGAAGTACAGGGTCAAGAACTTTCAAGTTGGAGACCTGGTGCTTTGAGATACAGAGGCCTCAGATCCTACTAACACCGAAAAGTTGATGCCCAAGTAGGAAGGACCATATAAAGTGAAAGAAGTCCTAAGTCTAGGGACTTATAAGATAATGAACTTAGATGAATCTAAGATCCCCAACACCTGGCATGGAATCAGGCTCCAAAAATTCTACCAATAGGGAAAGACAAAGCAATCAAAGCAACCATTTATTATAGCCTATGGCAAGCTATACCTTTATTATTCTATCTATTGTATAAAAGGAAAACTTATACCAATGAAAGAGAATTTCCCTTTATCTAAGCGTTATTTATACTTAAATATTTTTCCAAGGCAAAAAGCTAAGTCTAACCCGGGGCCATACTTGAACCCGGACTAGAAGCAAATTTTACACTTAGAAATATTTTTCTAAGCCCAAAAACTAAGTCTAACCCGGGGCAATACTTGAACCTGGACTAGAAGCAAATGTTACACTTAGAAATATTTTTCTAAGCCAAAAAGAAAATTTTAATTGGGGCCATACTTGAACCCAGACTAGAAGCAAATTTTACACTTAGAAATATTTTTCTAAGCCAAAAAGCTAAGTATAACCCGGGGCCATACTTGAACCCAGACTAGAAGAAAATTTTACTCTTAAAAATATTTTTCTACGGAAAAAACTAAGTCTAACCTAGGGTCATACTTGAACCCGGATTGGAAGCAACATTATCACTTAGAAAAATTTTCTATAGCAAAGCAAAAGGAGCACTGGTCCGGGTAGAAAATTTTTTTAGCAAAGCAAAAGGAGCACTACTGACCTTAGCAACTTAGAAAATTTTACTAAGGCAAATTAGAGCAGTATTAGTCCATACACATACTCATGGTCGGGCTAGTTACCTTATATACTTAGAAAATTTTCTAAGACAAAATTCCCAAAGCAAAGATAAGCAAAGCAATATAAAAATTTAAAATAACTAACATTCTGAAACACAATACAGCACAACAAATCTGGAATATAACATTCAAAGTTTAGAACATTCAAGAAATAGAGGAAGCAAATTTAAGGAATAATAAGCAACAGGAGCGGCATGCAGGAAACTCGGGCATGTGCCATCAAAGGGCTCCGGCTCACCAAGTCCGGCCTCGATATCCTTTTTAGCCTGAATTAAATTCTCATAGAAGCTTCCCCAGTTAACCTCCAGATCAGTATTAATGTGCTTCTCAGCAACAACCCAACAACGGGAGATCTCAAGAGTGCCAGTCTTGGAGATAGCTTTGAAACACTCCTCAGTTTTATTATAAGCCTCAAATGACTTCATCCTCTGACTTCCGCTCAGAGAGCTACTTTTTCAACTCAATAATCTCGCTCTGCAGGCCCCTGACCTCCTTCTCAGCATTCTATGCCTGAGTAGTCACGTCATTGAGATGCTTGTTCAACTCGGACATAGATGTGTCCTTATCAGTCACGCTGGATCTCAGCTCTCGGATCTCAATATCCTTCTCAGCTATAAGCCCTCGGGTATCCTCCAACTCTTTGTAAGCAATAGCAGCTTCCCCGACCATGGATGCACCAAGCTGAAAATAAAGTAAACAAAGAATAAAGCACAAGTCAAGGAAATAATAAGACAGAAAATCAAAAAAAGAAAAATACTACCTGGCCCCATAGTGGTGTAATCCATCATCACAGCATCGAACCCGACCTTATTCATCTTTTTCCATTCAGCTTCAGAAAGAATTTCAGCCATAAACCAGGCAACCTTCTTATCAAGTCCAGGAGCCCTCTTTCTCAAAGTGTCAGGCTGCAAACCTTTCCCTTTATCTGGGACAGAATCCGCAAAAGCAACCGACTGAGATCTACTCGCCCGGGGAGGTTTAGGACCGAAAGTCCGGAGACGTTTATTTTTCCGGGTCTCCTCAACCTCAGGAACTTCTCCTAAGGGTTCAATCTCTTCAAGGTTTTTAAAATCATTACAATCCTCGACCTCAACATTATTCTCGAACCTCTGATTCTCTTCGGTAGAGTCCGGCTTAGAGACAGCGTTAGACTGAGACCCCTCCTCCGAGTGTGCCTCTAACCTGGACCCTACAATAGATGCTTTCTTTTTCTAGTTAAAAGCAATAGATTATTTGAAAAGCGCATCATTATAGGCAGAAGAAGACATCGTCGGATTGTTAAAAGGAAGACCTGAAATAAAACATAAAGAAAAAGCAAGTCAAAAGACAGATATAAACCCGGACACACAAACAAAAAGAAGGAAGCCGAACTAAAAGAGTGAAGTGATAGGGCCCGAAATATACGAGCATCAACTTACAGGTAAACTTAAACATTTTTTTATTATCCATAAAGGTATCCCGGGTAAGCTGAAACCCGAGACAAAGACAAAATTCAAAAACCACATTCATAGCTTGACCCTGCAAATTTGAGCATTTAAATCACGTCTGAACTCCATTAGTGGTGATATAAGGCATATAAAAGAGATCCAAACCCTTCAAGAGTATGACCTCCCCATTCCAATATTTTAACAAGGCCTGATGGATGATCGGCCTAATGCTACCCGAACCATATCCATATTCAGAAGCCCGGAACTGGATCTCATAAAGAGGTCTTTGGCTAGACTTCACCAATGAAAAAATCTGGTGGAATAGTTTAAAGGTCAACTGGACCCGAAACTTATTACAACAGGCTAGAAACCAAGATATAGATTTAAGACCGTTTGGCATTATCTGCATATGAGATAATTTATAGAAGTACTTGCACAAATGTTTAACAAACATGTGACACTGTTAAGTGGCATTTATTTCCACTTAGAATGCTATATTAAGGCTTGGATTGGTGTTTTGTACTCGAGTTATTTGTGTTTTGATCTGTTTTGTAGTGTTTTTGCATTTCAGGCTTATATCAGGGATTCAGGTGATTTGGCATTGTTTTGATGCTAATTTGGTATTAGGATGGCATCTTGAATAAAAGTTCGTGGATCACCAACTCAAACCAGCCAAGAAAATAAGAAAAAGAAGTTTTTCCAGAAGGTCAGCGCGCCTGCGCTGTAGTAGCGCGCGGCCGCGCCGGGATGCAGATTGGCAGCGCGCCCACGCCAGGTCGGGGTTCAAGAATCCTGATTCTATTCCAATTTTGATCTGCTGGATTTCTAATCTGCATGGGCTGCTATATAAACATAACTTATGATCCTTTTTCATAACAAGACGTACCAGAGCTCAAGGAGAAGGCATAAGAAGACCGTATAGCATAAGTCAACCAAGGCGAAGAGGATCTAGTTTATTCTTGTGATTTTTTGTTTTAATTTGTAACTTTGGATGCTAGTTTTCTTATTTGTGAACCTATACTCTTGTTTCGTACTTGGTTTTATTATTTAGTATAAAGACTACGTTTATTATACCATGCTTTCATCGGAACCCACGTTGATGATGAGTCTGATTATGGGCGTGGATTTACTTATGGTTTTCTTTAGTTAATTTATTTCGATGCCTTAGTGTGTGGTGATTGTATGATATCCTAGTATTGGTTGTACTTATTCGTCTTATGAGTGTCTCGAACTTATAAGATAGCATGTTAATCTCTATTGAAGCGAAAGTGATTTTAGAGGTTTAGAACTTGCCATGCTAGCATAGGTTCATGTATTTGATATGCATGATTCGTAGGTAATTTTAACCATCTTACTTTCCCTATGTAATCATGATAGATAACTTGTGCATTAAACCGTTATGTTGTCAAATTCTATAGACATATAGGGTCTCAATATAATTGGTGTCAATTCAGCTTCTATCTCTTTTGTGGATGTCCGGTAGTATGGTATTCGTATAAAAAAAATTGGCGTTTACTAGTTTCGTGTTATCTGATTAGTGTCATCACCATTGCATGCGAAGGTTAAGAATAAAAAGGCTATTGAATGAAGTAGTAATGAAGTTAGAATCCCATGTTTGTGTCATATAGTTAAATAATCCTTTTTAATATCTTAGTTAATGTGCTTTAGTATAATCTCTTAGTTAATTGTAGTTATAAACAACCTCAATTTGTTATTCATCTTAGCATTGAATAATAACCATACCATTGTTGCATAAGTGCATTGATTAAAATTAACCTAAACCAGTCTTTGTGGGAACGAACTAGAAATAATTCTATATTACTTACGATCGCGTATACTTGCGTGAATATTAGCACGTGTTTCGTCCTAACAAGTTTTTGGTGCCGCTGCCGGGGACTCAGTGTTAAAATTTAGTTTATGTGCTTGACATCATTGTTCGTTAAAGTTCATTAACTTGAATATTTTACTCACTTGTTTATTTGTTGCTTTTTCAGGTACTCTAGAGAGCGTGTATGCTAACGCATTCTCAACTTCGAAAGAGAACAATGGAAAAAGCAGAGGAGGAAGTAGTTGAAGAAATCTTTATTGAGGAAAAAGTTGAAGAAGAAGCTCTTGTTACAATGGGTGAACCAGAAGCAAATACAAAGGCTTTGATGGACTATTCTCAGCCAAAGATTAATGATATTTAGTCTAGCATTATCAGGCCAGCCATCACGGCTAACACCTTTGAGATCAAGTCGAGCACGATTCAAATAATACAGAACTCAGTTCAGTTTGGGGGTTCTCCGATAGAAGACCCCAACATGCACATCAGAGATTTCATCGAGATCTGCGACACTTTCAAGTTCAACAATGTTTCTGAAGATGCTATCAAGTTGAGGTTTTTCCCATTCTCTCTGCGGGACAAAGCTAAGTGTTGGTTACATTCTCTACCACCAGGGCCTATCATCAAATGGGAGGATCTTGCTCAAAAGTTCCTAACTAAATTCTTTCCTATGGCGAAGACTGCTGCGATCAGAAACGCACTTATTCAATTTGCTCTGCAGTTTGGAGAATCTTTATGTGAGGCTTAGGATCGATACAAGGAGATGCTTAGAAAGTGCCCTCATCATGGGATGCCTGACTGGATGATCATTAACTGCTTTTATAATGGATTGGGTGCTACTTCTAGACCCATGCTTGATGTAGCATCAAGAGGAGCCTTGCGGGCTATAAGCTATGATGAAGCTTACGAATTGATTGAACTGATGTATGTTAATGAATACTAGAATCCTACTCAGAGACTACCTCAGGGCAAGGTAGCAGGAATTCTGGAGTTAGATACAGCTACTGCTATAGCTGCTCAGCTTAAGGCTTTGACGATGATGGTGGATTCTTTGGCTAATTACGGAGATAATCAGATCACTAGTTTCTGTGAGCTTTGTGCTGGTGCCCATGAGATGGAGTAGTGTGCTTTTTCTAGTAAATTAGCTCAGTTCGTGAGCAACTTTCAGAGGTCGCAACATCCTGTCCCAGCCACTTATCATCCCAACAACCGCAACTAACTTCAGCTGGAGTAATACTCAGAATGCGGTTTAACGGCCTTATCAGCAGTATGCAGCAAAGCAAAACAACCCTCCTGGTTTTTAGCAACCGAAAAATGCACCAAGACAACAACTCCAGCTGCAACAGTCTAATGAAAAATCTGAATTGGAAGAGTTAAGGCTCATGTGCAAGAGCCAAGCGATTTCTATCAAGACCTTAGAGAATCAAATTGGGAAAATTGCCAATGCCTTGCTAAATCGTCAAACTGGTACACTCCCTAGTGACACTGAAGTACCAGGAAAGAGGGAAGCTAAGGAGCTGGTAAAGGCAATTACACTGAGGTTTGGGAAGGTTGCAAATCCCGAAAAATCTCAAGTTTCGGGGGAAGAAGCTGTGGCTGAAGAAGAAGTGCAGAAGAAAGCAGAAGTGGAAGCAAGGAAGATTACTGTTAAATACACTCCTCCTAAGGGTAATACAGGGGAGAAACATATCTATCATCCACCGTATTTTCCTCAGAGGCTGCAGAAGAAAACGTTGGATAAGCAGTTTGAGAAGTTTCTGGAGGTGTTCAAGAAACTTCATATCAACATACCTTTCACTAAAGCTCTTGAACAGATGTCTAGTTATGCGAAGTTTATGAAAGGTATTCTTTCTCGGAAAGTTAAGCTTGATGACTTAGAGACAGTTGCTCTTAAAGAGGAATGCAATGTTGTGCTGCAACAGAAGTTGCCTCCGAAGCTTAAAGATCCTGGAAGCTTCACTATTCCTTGTACCATTGGAAAAGTGTCATTTGACAAATTCTAATATGAATTGGGAGCTAGCATCAATCTGATTCCCTTGTAAATCTTAAAGAAGTTGGACTTATCTGATCCAACGCCTACTTATATGACCTTGCAGTTGGCCGATCGATCTATTACATATCAACGAGGCATTGTGGAGGATGTCTTGGTCAAGGTTGATAAACTCATATTTCCTGCTGATTTTGTAATTCTTGATTTCGAGGAGGATAAGAAGATTCCCATAATCTTGGGAAGACCATTCTTAGCTACCGGCCGAACGTTGATAGATGTGTAGAAGGGTGAGCTTACTATGTGAGTGCTGGATCAGGATGTGACGTTCAATGTTTTTAATGCCATGAAAGTCTCGACTGAAAAAGAGGAGTGCTTAAAAGTGGAGTTGGTCGATTCTGTAGTTACTTCAGAACTTGATCAAATGCTAATTTCTGATGCCTTAGAGAATGCCTTGTTGGGAAACTCAGATAGTGAAAATGATAAGGGTGATGAACAGTTGCAGTATTTGAATGCTTCTCCCTGGAAGCGAAGGCTGGATATGCCTTTTCAATCTCTTGGAATGGAGGAGCTAAACAAATCTCCAAAGCGCCTCAAGCCATCTATTGAGGAAGCTCCTACACTTGAGCTTAAACCATTGCCTGAACACTTAAGGTATATTTTTCTAGGTGATGCATCTACTTTGCCTGTTATTATTGCATCTGACCTTTCAAGTAGTGATGAGGAAAAGCTCTTAAGAATTCTGAGAGAGTTCAAATCGGCAATTGGATGGACTATAGCAGATATCAAGGGAATCAACCCTTCCTATTGTATGCATAAAATTCTGCTAGAGGAAGGTAGCAAGCCTGCTGTTGAGCAACAGAAAAGGTTTAATCCAATCATGAAAGAAGTTATGAAGAAATAAATCCTCAAATGGCTAGATGCAGGGATTATCTATCCTATTTATGACAGTTCTTGGGTGAGCCTAGTTCAGTGTCTGTCGAAGAAAGGGGGCATCACAGTTGTTGCTAATGAGAAGAATGAGTTCATTCCAACTCGAACAGTCACAGGGTGGAGAGTTTGCATGAATTATAGGAAGCTGAACAAATCCATGAGGAAAGATCACTTCCCTCTTCCGTTTATTGATCAGATGTTTGACAGGTTGGCTGGGCATGAGTATTATTGTCTTCTAGATGGCTATTCAGGTTATAATCAGATTTGCATTACTTCAGAGGATCAGGAGAAGACTACTTTAACTTGTCCATTTGGGACTATTGCTTTCAGACGAGTTTCTTTTGGTTTGTGTGGTACACCTGCCACATTTCAGAGATGCATGATGGTTATATTCTCTAACATAATTGGCCAGAATATGGAGGTGTTAATGGATGATTTTCTGTGTTTGGTGATTCTTTTGACGAATGTTTGCAGAATCTTGGCACCGTTCTTAAAAGATGTGTTGAGACCAATCTGGTGCTCAACTGGGAGAAATGTTATTTTATGGTGAGACAGGGCATTATTCCTGGGCACAAGATCTCTAGTAAAGGTCTTGAGGTATACAAAGCCAAGGTAGGGGTTATCGAAAACCTTCCTTCACCAAATTTTGTTAAGGGAGTTCGTAGCTTTCTTGGTCATGCTGGTTTATATCGGCGGTTCATCAAAGACTTCTCCCAAATCTCTGAACCCTTGTGCAATCTTCTATAGAAAGATGTCTCATTCAAGTTTGATTACGCGTGGCTCGCTGCTTTTGAGATCTTAAAGAAGATTTTGATCACGCACCTGTCATAACTGCACCTAATTAGGATGAACCGTTTGAGATGATGTGTGATGCAAGTGACTATGTAGTTGGATCAGTTCTTGGGTAGAGAAAGAACAACATATTTCATGTGGTCTAATATGCTAGTACGACCCTCTATAGTGCTCAACTGAATTATACTACTACTGAGAAAGAGCTATTGGCCATTGTCTATGATTTTGAGAAGTTTCGATCTTATTTACTTGGGAAGAACGTGACAGTTTTCACTGATCACGCTGCTATTCGATATCTCGTCTCAAAGAAGGACTCGAAGCCTAGACTTATTCGATGGGTTCTTTTACTTCAGGAATTTGAGCTAAAGATCAAGGACATAAAGGGTACTGAGAATCAAGTCGCTAATCATCTCTCTCGTTTGGAAGATCCAAGTGCGACTTCACAGGATAAGATGTTGATCAATTAGTCTTTTCCTGACGAGCAGTTGTTTGGGGTGCAAGATGAAGAACCGTGGTTTGATGACATTATGAACTACCTTGTGAGTAATATTATGCCTCCAGACTTGTCTTCTGCTCAACATGAAGTAAAGTGTTACATGTGGGATGAGCCATTCTTGTATAGGCAAGGAGCTGACCAAATTATCAGGACATGTATTCCGTACAGTGAAACGGGGGGATCTTACGAGATTGCCATTCGACTGCTTATGGAGGCCACTATGGTGGAGAGAAAATGATAGCTCATATCCTTCAAGCGGGTATCTTTTGGTCGATATTATTTAAGGATGCGCATCAATTTGTTTTGAAATGTGATCGATGTCAGCGTGTGGGTAATATGTCTAAGAGGGATGAGATGCCTCTTAATATGCTTCTCGAGGTTGAAATCTCCGATGTCCGGGGAATTGACTTAATGGGGCCATTTATCTCATCTTGCAATAATCAGTATATCTTGTTGGCAGTTGATTATGTCTCAAAATGGGTTGAAGTCAAGACTTTGCCTATGAATGATGTGAAGGTGGTGCTTAATTTTCTTTATAAGCAGATATTCACAAGGTTTGGGACTCCAAGAGTCATAATCAGTGACGAGGGATCGCATTTCTGCAATCGCAAGTTCATTTCCATGATGCAAAGGTATAATATGAATTATCACATTGCTATAGCCTACCATCCGCAGACTAATGGTCAAGCTGAGGTATCTGACAGAGAGATCAAGCGCATTTTAGAGAAAGTTGCGTGTCCATCAAGGAAGGATTGGTCTTTGAAGCTGGATGAACTTGTTTGGGCTTATAGAACAACATACAAGACTCCTCTTGGCATGTCTCCATTTCAGTTAATTTATGGTAAGGGGTGTCATTTTCCTGTGGAGCTCGAGCACACAGCGTATTGGGCTTTGAATAAGTTAAACCTTGATTTGGATGCAGCTGGTTAGAAGAGAATGGTTCAATTGAATGAACTCGATGAGTTTCGACTTCAAGCATATGAGAACAACAAAATGTACAAGGAAAAAGTAAAGAGGTGGCACGATAGGGGTCTTGTGCCCAAATCATTTGTGTCGGGGCAACAATTTCTGTTATTCAATTCTCGTCTCCGTCTTTTTCCTGGAAAGTTGAAGTCGAGGTGGTCAGGGCCGTTTATTATCAAAACTGTGTTTCCACATGAAGCGGTGCAGATTTTTGAAAATGATCCAGGCCAAGCGTTCAAGGTGAATAAAGAGGTTGGAGCATTACTATGGGGATACGGCAAACCGTGAGGTGGTTAATGCCGTTTTATTATCTGTTTGATCTCGAGTTTCTACGTCAAGCTAACGACGTAAACCAAGCGCTTCTTAGGAGGCAATCCAAGTTTGTTGTACATTAGTAGGTAGAAGAAGAAGAAAACAAGGAGAAAAATATAAAAAAATCAGAAAAACAAAAAATTCAGTGCCAACTACAGAATCACGGCGCGCCAGTGCTGAGAAGCGGGGCGGCCGAGCTGAAAATTCAGTAACTGTGCGCACCCGTGCTGGCATGCGGGGCGACCGTGCTGGAATTCCAGAAGCACGGCGTGCCCGCGCTGCCAGGCGGAGTGGCTGCGCTGAGTCCCTGTAGTCGAAAAAAAAGAGAGAAGGAAATAACAAAAAATTGGGGACTTCATTACAATATCAATTCAAAACCGAATTTTACTCTCCCACATCCCATATTTCCCTCTCCAAATCAATTTCCATCACCCCATTATTCCCATTATTCCCATAATCCATTCCCACTTCTTTTCCATAACTAATTCTCTCAAATTCCTATATATACACACACTTATACACAAACTTCTCCATCACTTCTCAAAATTCTCAAACACAACTCTTTCTTATACACACATCTCTTACTCTCTCTTATTCAATCTCAATGGCACCCAAAAGACAACGAACCCAAGTTAACAGTAGCACTACTGATTCTTCGAGTGTGGATGGTGTGAGGCCTAGGTTTTCAACTCCCGAGGCTGAGGCGGAGTATACGAGGCTGCTTTCGAAACCTATAGCCAGGGAGTGAGGTTTTCTGCCATCGGGGAAGGATGGTAAGTTGTTGGAGATGATTGTGGAGATTGGGTGGATAGCTTTTTGTGAGGCACCAGCTGCGGTGCCTATGAGTGTGGTTCGTGAGTTCTACACGAATGCAAAGGCTGAGAAGAATGGTTTCACTGTGGTGAGGGGATTGACGGTGGAGTATAGTGGTGAGACGATTCGGAGGGTGATTGAGTAGCCCTAGAGGAGGCCAGAGTAGGAAAACTGGAACGAGAAGACAGGGGATGATTTTAATCTGGATTTGATCGTTACAACCCTATGTGTGCCTGAGACTCACTGGAAATTCAAGAAGGGCACGAACGAGTATGCCACTTTCCATGCCTCATACATCAACAGGTTTGTACGTGCATGGAATTTTTTTATTTGTGCCAACATCATGCCATCTTCTCATGTGCATGATATTACTGTGGAGCGTGCACGGCTGTTGTAGGGGATTCTTCAAGGAAACTATGTGGACCTTGGGATGGTTATTTATCAGGGGATTTTGAGGTTTCTGCGAGGCAGCACTACGTGTTATATACCCTATGCGCCCATTGTGACGAAGCTATGTGTGGCGGTTGGAGTACATTAGCCCGCGCATGAGCAGCTGCAGCTTCTGCGTGCCCCGACTGATAGTTCGACATTTCAGACTATGCAGGAGTGGTACGGTGGTAAGCCCGATCCTAAGGGGCTTGGTTATTCTTATAACCATCTGCCAGGTGGAAGGCCATCTCCTCAGCCATATGCTGGTGGCACAACCCAAGCGAGTAGAGCAGCTTGGAGAGCTGAGTTGGGTGAGGTCGTTCCTTTGGGTTCGCAGCAGCAGGAGGAAGCACATGGCAGTGCTGGTATGAGTTCAGCACAGTATAGGCACTTGATGAGGAGGATGGATGCCATGCATGACATCTATAGTCATTTTACACAGGACCTTACCCAGGCATTGGGGACTGCATTCAGAGCCACATGAGTTGACATCCAGTGGTCAGTATTCGGTGAGGACTCTGTGTATCCACCTCCAGACACTCCTGATACACCACCCGTTGAGGGTGATGACCCTGATTTTGAGTAGGTATGCCTGTTTCCTTACTATTACCTTCACTGAGGACATTGAATATTTTAAGTTTGGGGGTAGTAGTTAAGGATTATATATTTGTGTGTGTCTCATATAGTTTGCATATTCATGATAGTTTAGTTCATATATTTACATTTTTTCCATGTAGTGGTTTTTTTTTTGTTTTTTTTATTTTTGTTATAGAATGTTGCATATAGTTTCATGCATTTGCATTATAACATGATCCCTTAGTTAATTCGCCAATTGATTTATGATATTGATGCAAGTGTGGTGATGTCGTATTTAGGAATGTTAGGTCTTATCAAGTTGATTTTCATGCTAGAAGCAAGAAATAATTTCACTAAGTCTTATAGGTTGCTTGTGTGCAAGATCATGATCATGGTTTATTTGTTTGTCGAGATTTAATCACTTGTTTATATTTAGAATTTAGGATATTCTCTTAATGATATAATAACATGGATATTTAAAAATTGGAGTAAAAATTGGATTTCATTGCTAGTTGTTGTGGCTAGGTGTCAAATGGCTGATAGTCGGCTCATTTTATATGAGTAGTCTGGGGTTGAACGAGATGGAGCGAAACACGCTCGTTCAGAAATTATAAAAGAAAAAGAAAACAAAGATAAAAAGATAAATAAGAAAAGAAAAAAATATGTGTTATGCATAATTGATCACGAGTGGGCTCTTTAATACTCGAGTTATTAAGTTCTTAGGGGACTTTGTGTCTAGTGACCTAAGCCTTTTATAGTCTGGGATCCACTAACCTAACGCTCGATACATGGGTATTATTGTATAACTCTTTTATGGACCTCACTCATTGTACGGTCAAATAAGCATATTTGTGTTGTTTATGTGTTATGAATAAAAGCATGAATCCATATAATAACTCTGATTTAAAAATTGAAATATTAACAGTCACTTTGAGTTTAGCTTTTTATTCTGTTTATAACCTTGTAATTGTCTTGATGAGTAGTGAGTCAAGATTATTGATCTAGTTACGTTAGTATATCTATTAAGCAATTGCACACACGCACACTTCTGGTTGTGAATTGATTTGTGATAATTGAACTTGTGCGAATAACTGTATTTATTGAGATGTTGCTTGTTGGTTGGTTAAGTTATTCTAAGGGGATCATTGCATTCATATAGTTGCATTCATGCATTTTTGTTTCTTGTTCTTTGAGTCTGTTATGCTTGAGGACAAGCATCAGTTCAAGTTTGGGGGTGTGTTAAGTGGCATTTATGTCCACTTATAATGCTCTATTAAGGCTTGGATTGGTGTTTTGTAATCGAGTTATTTGTGTTTTTGATGTGTTTTATAGTGTTTTTGCATTTCAGGCTTATATCAGGGATTCAGGTGAGTTGGCATTGTTTTAATGCTAATTTGGTGTTTGGATGGCATCTTGAATAAAAGCTCGTTGATCCCCAACTCAAACCATCCAAGAAAACAAGAAAAATAAGTTTTTCTAGAAGGTCAGCGCGCCTGCGCTATAGTAGCGTGCGGTCGCGTCGGGATGCAGATTGGCAGCGCGCCCGGGCTGGTGAAGCGCGCGGTCGCGCCAGGTCGGGTTTTAAGAATCCTGATTCTATTCCAATTTTGATTTGTTGGACTTCTAATCTGCATGGTCTGCTATATAAACATAACTTATGATCGTTTTTCATAACAAGACGTACCAGAGCTCAAGGAGAAGGCATAAGAAGACCGTATAGCACAATTCAACCAAGGCGAAGAGGATCTAGTTTATTCTTGTGATTCTTTATTTTAAGTTGTAACTTTGGATGCTAATTTTCTTATTTGTGAACCTATACTCTTGTTTCGTACTTGGTTTTATTATTCAGTATAAAGACTACATTTATTATACCATGCTTTCATTGGAATACACGTTGATGATGAGTCCGATTATGGGCTAATCGTTATCGTGGGGTACTAGCGGATTTACTTATGAATTTCTTTAGTTAATTTGTTTCGATGCCTTAGTGTGTGATGATTGTATAATATCCCAGTATTGGTTGTGCTTATTAGTCTTATGACCGTCGCAAACTTATAAGATAGCGTGTTAATCTCTATTGAAGCGAAAGTGATTTTAGAGGTTTAGAACTAGCCATGCTAGCATAGGTTCATGTATTTGATATGCATGATTCGTAGGTAATTTTAATTATCTATTGCCCTATGTAATCATGATAGATAACTTGTGCATTAAACCGTTATGTTGTCAAATTCTATAGACATATAGGGTCTCACTATAATTGGTGTCTATTCAGCTTCTATCTCTTTTGTGGATGTTCGGTAGTATGGTATTCGTACAACGAAAGTTGGCGTTTACTAGTTTCGTGTTATCTGATTAGTGTTATCACCATTGCATGTTAAGGTTAAGAACAAAAAGGCTATTGAATGAATTTAGAATCCCATGTTTGTGTCATATAGTTAAACAATCCTTTTTAATATCTTAGTTAATGTGCTTTAGTATAATCTCTTAGTTAATTGTAGTTATAAACAACCTCAATTTGTTATTCATCTTAGCATTGAATAATAACCATACCATTGTTGCATAAGTGTATTGATTGAAATTAACCTAAACCAGTCTATGTGAGAATGAACTAGAAATAATTCTATATTACTTGTGATCGTGTATACTTGCGTGAATATTCGCGTGTGTTTCGTCATAACAAGTTTTTGGCGCCGCTACCGGGACTCGGTGTTAAATTTTAGTTTATGTGCTTGACATCATTATTCGTTAAAGTTCATTGACTCGGATATTTTACTCACTTGTTTATTTGTTGCTTTTTCAGGTACTCTAGAGAGCGTGTATGCTAACGCGTTCTCAACTTCGAAAGAGAACACTGGAAAAAGCAGAGGAGGAAGTAGTTGAAGAAATCTTTGTTGAGGAAAAAGTTGAAGAAGTAGCTCTTGTTACAATGGGTGAACCAGAAGCAAATATAAAGGCTTTGATGGACTATTCTCAGTCGAAGATTAATGATATTTAGTCTAGCATTATCAGGCCATCCATCGCGGCTAACACCTTTGAGATCAAATCGAGCATGATTCAGATGATACAAAACTCAGTTCAGTTTTAATCAAAGGTGCTTTAACCAAACAGGAACAAATCCGGAGGCTGGCCGATGGCGTATTCTCTCATCAGGGCGAGGCCACCTTCATTCAACCGCATAATCAAGTTGAAAGGCATCACGGATCACCTGGCCCATCTCAAACAGCTTAAAGCAACCATATCATTCTTCAGAACATAGAGTTCCTTGGCAACTATCATCCCAGAAAACTTTATGTCGAACTCCGCCTCATCGTAAGGGTCGGGATGGCTACCTGCCTATTTGGCATAGCCGGAGCTAATACTCCTGTAATACTGATCGTTATTAATTTCTTCACTTTTGGTGAAAAAGTAATCTGGGGCATCTATCAAATATGCCTCCGAGGTACAGGGGACCTTCCTAAGGGACAGTTCCTTAACCCGAAGTTAAAAAATTATATTACGTGACAAAGTTGAAGCCTTTTTTCCAATCTCTACCTGGGTCGTGTTAGAGGCAAAAGTAGCTAGACCACTTTCAAAGTTAGTAGATCAATGATATCAAAAGAAGTAGTCCTTGGCGCGGGCCTTAGTCCGGACCATAAATCTTAAAATTAATAGTCGAGTTAGTCAACTTCCTTACCAAGTTTTTAAGTATGAACTACTATGGTTCGGATTACTCTACTTTCAATTTTAACTTTTACCTATAACTAGACTGGGTCAAAAACCAAATGTGTACCCAAAAAGCTATAGCAAGTCAAGCCAAATTGCAAAACACAAAAGCTTCCAAGCCCAACCCAAGAGCCAACCGGGACATATCCTAAATTTTATACAAAACAGACAACCAGATATGGACCCCTATCGTAGGTCCGAACCCAAAATTACAGAAACACCATACCCAAGGAATCAAAAACAAAAATATACTAAATTCAACTATATATGCATATATTATTCAAGATGATCACCAAACACAACATGCAAACCCAGATTCTTAAACCACCTACCAGCAATTTAAACAAATTTACGAAAATAAAATCGAATAAAAGCTCAACTACAAACAAAGCCTACATAAAAAAACATTAATATAAAAAGCAAACAAATAAAATCGTAGCAAGAAAGGGAGAAAAGAATTTAAACAGTCATAGAGGCCAAAAATCAGGCATGTAGCAAATTCAAAGAACAAAGTTCAAAGAAAGCAAAAGAAGACTTACAAATTTGTAAAAGAAAATAGAGGGCGGAAATACGCAACTCTGAAACCGTCGCCAAGAACTCGGTTTATCATAAAATGGAAAGAACATGGAGAGGTTCTTACTGTGTTTCTTTCTTACTTCTGGTAAAGTAAAAGGAAAACCCATATAAAGCCTTATATAGGCCAGGTAAACCAATTAGTCACCACGGCCACATCGCACAATTTCAGCCGTCCATCACCTTTTTGGCATAAAAGATGTATATATATAAATATTTATGTATAGACAGTAATAAATAATTGTTATCATTGTGGCACATATTTCGAAATTAGACAAAAAAAATCAAATAGAGGAGGGAAGAAACAACAAGAATCGATTCAACTTACAGGATCTTAGCCCCGACCCAGACTGCTCCAAATACAACACAACTTGGACTAGGGGGCTAGAAAGCTCAAAATTTTTCTTTAAAAACTAGCTAAAGTTCATCCCAGAGTCCGGATTGGTCTACCATAACACAACCCGAACTGGGGAAAAAAACTCAAAATTTTTCTCTAGAAGCCAGCTAAAATTAATCCCAGAGTCTAGATTGGTCTACCACAACACAACCCGGATTAAGGGGTTAGAAAACTCAAAATTTTCCTCTAGAAGCAAGCTAAAGTTCATCATAGAGTCCGGATTGATCTACCACAACACAACCCGGACCGGGGGCAAGAAAACTCAAATTTTTCACTAGAACATGCTAAAGCTGATCCCAGAGTCCAGTTCGTCTACCACAGCAGAACCCGGACCGGGAAAGCTCAAAATTTTCTCTTAATGATTTCTTACTCTACTTCCTCATCCAGAAAATCTGCATAAGGGAGTAGAGGCAAATGATGGGATATAAAACTCTTACCGAGTCCGGCCCCAGTACGTCAACCCAAGTTCCAGGCCGCTCACTAAACTCAGGATTGGACCACTTAGTCCAGGACCGGTTAGGTCTAGCGCCATCCTAGTCCATGATCGAATGGACCCTGCTCATGTAAGTTCCGGGGCCAAGCATTCTCGTGTCCCCTATCCTAGAAGGCCCAACTAAAACACAACACGTGAGGCACGAGCCCAGACACGTGACAATGACAATGATGAGAATAATCAGTACACGTGTCAAAGGATCCTTGGAACATTCCTCACCAATCCCCATCTGAGACACGTGTAAGACATCCATTCTAGACACACGTCCCCGCTCCCCGCAACGAACGATCATGATTGAAAAGGTATCAACTCCTAAACCATACCCTTAAGATATAAATAGTCCAGGTAAGAGAGGTTTAGGGGTTAATCACTCTCTTCTACACACATTCATACACACACAAACCATTTTACATTTCTATCTTTTCATCTAAAAGCAATCTCTTATTCTCACATCGGAGGGGCCGCATGATTCAAACCCTTTATCGGTATTGTTTTGCATAAACCCAACCACAATTATATCGCGGGAAGGGTCCAAAGCCGCGTAAGAAGGATCACACCGTGGATAGGACTTGTCAAACTAGTGTGGCCGATTAATATGTCCAGGAAGATAAGATGATGTTTGCCATTTGTTTTGTCATTGTTGTGTATGCATAGCTGAAGACGCAAGCTAGGTTCTGTGATTTTGTTTTGTTTCAACAAAACGTTTGTTGTTTATCATGATCAGAATTAAAGATCTGATCCCTAATCTAATAGGAAACTTACTATTTTTTCAAAATTCTGTTCAACTTGAAATGTTGAACGGAGTGATTTCCTTTTTCTTAGCTGATGTTCTGTTCGCCAAGACAATGTTCTGGTATGCTAGTTTTGCAAATATTTCTTTTATCTTTTATAGTTACTAGTTTTACAACACGTGCGATGGTCTTCATTATATTTTATATTATTTAAATTTATAATAAATTTATTTTATATTTAT
Source organism: Apium graveolens (assembly GCF_009905375.1). Taxonomy (NCBI): domain Eukaryota; kingdom Viridiplantae; phylum Streptophyta; class Magnoliopsida; order Apiales; family Apiaceae; genus Apium; species Apium graveolens. The sequence goes on from NC_133648.1 coordinate 271,923,475, forward strand.
AATAAATTTCTTTTTGGATTATTACGTTATGAGGATATTTATAAATAATTTATAAATAATAATATAAATGTTTAGTGTTAGCAGGATTCAAACCTGAATCTTGGATAATATATAAATAATAATATAAATATTTGATGTTGGTGAGGTTCGAACCTGAGAATTTTAGTAGGGTATAAATAATAATATAAATATTTGTTGTTGGCGGGGTTCGAAACTGGGAGTTTGAGTAGTGTATACTCTTTTAATATTTGAATATAACGGTCCTGATCACTTAATATAAAAAATCTGACGATCATAAATGAGGATAACCAAACTAACCAAAAAAAAGACATAACAACCAAAAAAAAGGCATACCAAATTATACCCCGTTATTACAATATAGAAGTATAGATAGAGAAGTTAAAAAAGACCCGTAAATTTTAAGAATCAAATTGTGGAATCAATCTCCAACCAATATTATTTGTCACATCTGTGGTTATATTTATTAAGTTATTTATTTTGACATCTTATTACATTTCAAAGTGCTGGTGCGTGTACAAGTAATGTTGGGTGAAATTTAACCAACTCGGGGAACAAGTGTGACGATACCGAAGTTGTTAACCCAAACTCGAACCCTGTCGCAACGATAATCTTGAGCACTCACCACCGTTCCTTCTTTAATTATCTGAACACCCAAATTTGGATTATTTCTCGATATAATTGCCGCTGCTACCTTTCCATACACTCCTAGTAGCTCCGGCCATGAACTTTTTCTTATACCTATCCATAACAAACACCACAACTGAAATATTTAAGCATCTACAGCAAAAATGTTCCTGATAGAATAGGACAGGAGTGTGGTACTTACCTGAACAATCTCCATTCATCTTCGTAACTGTAACAAGGAGAGGAATATATGTCTGAAGGTAGTAGTTCTTCTGTGTACAATGTTTGATGTGCATTGTATTTTCTATTAACATTTATACCAAAAGTTTTTTAAAGAAAAATAAAATGAATTTATTTCTGAAAATTTGGTCGGAGTTAAGGGGTGGAAGTTGAGGGGAAGATAGAGATGAGTATATGACGATTGGGCAAGGATAAGTACCGGATGATGTAATAATATTTCAACCCCAAGCCCAAGAATATTGGGGCCAAGTCAATGTTTGTAAAAATTGGAAATCGTGGAAGATCGTTGGAGCTATCGATTTATGATTAATTTAAAATTGGGGATTAATTGGAAGGATTAATCCGAGTAAAAATTGGATATATTATAATATTAAATTATATTTAATATATTATTATCGGGTTAAATTCTATGGAGTCCATATATGTTCTGCAAGTAAAATATAGCTTAAATTGTTGCAAAACGTATTATTTTTCGAATGATATTCTACAAATATCACAATTTTATTGAAAATCTTGTAGTTTGCATAGATTTTACAAGTAGAACGTTGCAAATATTCTACAAAACATGCTTAGTTTGCAGAACATAAATGTTCATGTTGCATAACATACATATTGTACTTGTAAATATATGAGATTTGCATGATTTTATTTAAGTAATGATATTTCTGAAACATGTTTTGCAAGATAACATATTTTAGAAGATATTTTATTTGCAGAACATAAATGGACTCCGAGGACTCAGGGGGACTTCATAGAACTTTACTCTATTATTATCATTTATATTAGTTATTTATTAACAAAAATATATTTATTATATCATAATTTCTATACTTATTGATGTTTAAATTAATATAGTATTTAATTTTAATAAATAATTATATATACTCCAATAAATAAAAATTCGTAAGAATTAATCGAATTTCAAAAATCGAATCGGTCGGATATTTTGTAGGATATTAATCGAGGATTAATCGGTTAAATCGTGAATTTATTGGGGATCTTTAGAACAATGATTCAAGTTGGAATTGATTTTCTTTTTATCGGCGCGCCACATATGATTTCCAGTTACCTTTTGTTTTGTTTTTGACTCGAGAATATTAGGATATATATATATGTATATATAACACATGATAAAATATAAACTAAAATTAAAATGAAAACTAAAAACTAATTTAAGTTATTAACTCAATTTAATCTAAAAGTACCACACATAACTGGTCTGTACCCTCACACATACAATTTCAGCTTTTTCCCCTCCATTTTTTTAAATCCGACTTCACTGTATTTTTCTCCATATCTCAGCGATCGATTTGCATACCATATATGATATATCTCGAAATAATTTAAAAAAAAAATATTTGGTTTTTAATTTCTATTATAAAATTGGTTTCTATTAGAGTAGTTCAGGATAGGATTTCATGAAGAACCATGAGAATCGTAGAGAATCATTATTTTAAAAATATAAATTATATAATTTATTTCATTTTTTTTATCATATATAGTTACAAATTTTAAATACAAAGTTAAAAATTGAATTTACACAATCTTTTATTTTAACAATTATAGGAAATCAATGAAAATTTTTAAATTGGTTCTATAGTAGAATCACGGTAAAATCACACTTATTAAAACTATTCGATTGTAGAATCAAATTTAAAATTCATTATTTTTAAAATTTAAATTTTAAATTTTTTATTATATTCAAATATAATTACTATTCTAGGTTAGCATCGAATTATATATTTTTTAAAATAAAATTTTACAATTTGTAATGAGATTTTATAATAGAATCAATGATTCTCCATGTAAGATGGTTTTCCGTGAAGTAAAGATATATATATATATATATGCTAATTCAGGTTATTAAGTAAATTATTAGATGTTATTTTCTAAGTAAGGAAGCGTTTCATCGAAAAGTGGCTAAAATGAGAATTTTGAGAATTGATGATTTTTTTAAAAAGTAAAATTTAAATTTTATTAAATTATCAATTTTAAAAATGAAAATCAAAAATTCTTATAATTTTATTTTAAGAAGTTTAATATTGAAGAAAAAAACTAGTTATGTAAATATATAAAACTAGTTATACATTTATAAGTTTTACATTTACAAGACTAACCGTAATTAGCACCAAAAAAATGGGGACACATTTTAGTAAAGTTACAAAAATAAAGTTAAAAATAATCAAATGGTAGGATAAAAAAGAAATAAATTTATTTTAGTAAAGGGGTTCCACGATAACACGAGAATATCAAAATTCTAAAATTTTAGTGTGATATCAAATTTGGTGTATTTTTTGGTGTGACGGCAAAATGAGTCGAATCAGAACTTAAGTACTGATGAGTCGAATCAGAACTTAACTTAAGTTCTGATAATAATGTGGGTGTTAATGTGAAAAGCTGTTACAAATAATTTAAATTCAAAAGCGGTTCAGTTTTGATTTTTTCATTTATGAATTCAAAATCTGGTCAGTTTTGATTTTTTCATTAATGGAGCAGTTTAATTCAGACATTAAGTGTGTGAACAGTTTCATTTTTCCTCTCCTATAAATAGAGGCTAAACTGAATAGATAACACACTACATTCTCATCTCTTCTCTTCAACCTCTCTACATTTCTCTCCCACAAGAACTGAAGTGCTGATATTTTCCGGCGACTGAGGTGCTGGTCGAAGTGGAGGTTTTGTTGCTGCTGTTAACATAAACTCCGAGCTGTTTTATCCTGGTGGAGATATTGCGCACATCCCAAACGCAGCAGGTAGGGGGCAATAATCTTTTCAAGAGCAGCCAGGACTTTAAGCAAGGCCTGGTGACTCAGCTGTAATCATTTTCTTGGCGTTTTGTATCTGTAAACCTTTATTTCAGTCACTGTTGAAAGCTATGGTTTCGGGTACATCTTTCTTTCTCTCTACGTTATTTCAGTTACTGATTTTGTTTACCTGCATGTTTTGTTTTGTTAACTGTGGTCTTGGCCTAAACTTGTTAAATTCTTTATACACTTGCCTCTATGTTGCTATACTTGTTAGTGAGATTCTCAACATTTTAGCCGTCATGTAAGCTGTATATACCGGCTCTGTCCCCTTCTCAATCACCGGAATCACCCTAAATGTCGACAAAACTCCGGCAACAACCCTTTTCATTTGCAAGAAAGCCATTTCTTTACCAATGCACACTCTTGGCCCTGCTTGAAAAACAGGGTAAGTGTACTGATCCCTGCCTATGAAACACCACTTTCCTGTCACACCATCCTTCTCAAGCCACCTCTCCGGCCTAAATTCAGGCCAATCTGATCCCCATAACTTCTCGGACCGCCCCATCGCATAAGGATGGTAAATTACTCTGTCATTCTTGTACACACGTGTTCCATCAGGCAACACATCATTTTGCATCACTTGTTTTCCGTCTGTTGGAACTGGCGGATAGAGTCTCATACTCTCACAAATTGCTGCATGAGTGTATATCATGTCTTTCACTTCATCATAAACAGATGATTCTGAGTTCTTTTCGAACATTTTGTCGTTTATTTCTGCTAAGATTTCATTTTCTGCATTTGGATGATTTGCAATGAGATAAAAGAACCATGTTTTTTTTTTGACTAATTTTGGCTTATAACCTTACAAATGAGTATCTGTAAAGAACCATGTTAATGCTGCTGAAGTTGTGTCACGACCAGCAAGTATAAAACTTATGACTATGTCAATAACAAACACCTCGTCCGAGTGACCAGAGCTCAAGAATCTAGATAAAAGATCAGAAGTTTGTAACTCTGAATTTTCTTCTAATTCTTTCTTTTTCTCCCTCGTGACTTTTCTAGCAAACTCACGAACCTCTTCAATTGATGTTTTTAGTTCTTTTTCAAACCCGATGTTGAAAAACTTTTGAATTTTCCAAACTAATGGTGAAATTTGGCGGAATCTCTTGGTAATAAGCGTAGTAGTATTCTCAAATGCAACAGCAAATTTTGCTTCTGCCAGAGAAGGCAATAGATACTCGGGATCATAGCCAAACGCAATGTTACAAATGTTGTCAAAAGCAAATCTAAAAAGTATGTCCTGAAAATCAAGAACTACTTCTTTTACAGCCGCGTTGTTCATGATAGGAAGCAGGCGATTGGAGAGCTCTGTATCTATTACTGTTTCCACAAACTTCCGTAGAGATTTAGTATTGAATTCAAGACTAGCAATTTGCCTCTGAAACTTCCACGTATCTCCATCGACATTAAAGATGCCACGTCCTAGAAAATCATAGGCAAGTGCTGTCACAGAAGTGCCCTTCTGATAGACATGAAAATTGGTTTTGAGTATGTGTTGAACATTAGCTGGATTCGATGTAATGACCATGCGTTGTCCAAGAGCCCGATGGAGGATAAAAGTCGAAGAGGGTTGAGAATTTACGATAGTTGCAGACCAATCACTGAAGTGGTGGATGTTTTTTATGAGGGATAAGTACGAGCCAACGATAGGAAATGATCTTGGCAGTTTACTTTCTTTTGAAGGAAACAGGCCTTTGAAAATGGAGGTGAAGCTAATTATCACATATATGGTTGTAAAGGTAACGAAGCCATACAAGAGTGAAGTTGAGAGATGAAGATCAAGTAACATGGTGAAGTTGGATTGGTGATTAAGAGGGGATGATGAATATGAAAATCTGCTCTGTAACTTCTATTTATAAACTAGTAATGTTGCAGGTACTAATCATATGATATCAGCTAAATGATGTAATAAGCAAGCAAGAAAGATCTCTAATTTAGTTCTTAATGTTCAATGAAATGGACACACAAATATGGGAGAAGAAGTTACCAAGAAAATGCGTAGAACCTGGCACATATAATACAGCATACAAGTCCGATTCTACTTTTGGCCATTCAATGGAGTTCACTCAAATGTGAACAGATGACATGTTTAAGGCCTTAGTTGAAGCAAAAATTTCCATTTTCCTTTTCCCAAATTTTCTTAAATTTTTTGAATTTTGTTTTTCACGGAAAATTAATGAAAAGTGAACAAATATGTTCCATGTGCCATCCAGTTTTATAAACTAGAAAAATGAAAAACATGCTTTAATCAAATCACGCCGACTTCCTTTTTTTTAATTTTATACTTATATAAATAATCATCCTCTCATGTATGTGATATTATCTATATATCTTAATGACTATTCCTTATTTTACCCATGGGTAAATAAATTTACTCATAACCCAAATCTTATATATTTTGCTATATCCATTGACTATCCAATTAGGTTCAATTGACCCATCTTAATTACTAATTACCTATTTTTGAATTTCAAAATCAGCCTATCTATGGAAAATAATTTCAAAAAAAAAATAAATCATGCATGATTTGCTCATTCTGTTACATAACTCTTTCACTCTTCCTCCAAACTCTCTCTCTCTCTCTCTCTCTCTCTCTCTCTCTCTCTCTCTCTCTCTCTCTCTCTCTCTCTCTCTCTCTCGCGAATTAGAAGCTACAATGGATGACCATTGGATCTGAAAACTGAATCTTGGCACTGAAACGTTATCAGAATCATGGAATCTCAAGGTATTGCTTATCACCGGTTTCTAATTTGCTGTTGGATTATTATCTGTTATTTTTGTCATGCGATTCACCGGACTATACATTATGTGCGTTAATCACTAATGGTAGGATCCAAACGTATTCGTGGTCGTAATACTGAAAATATTTTGAATGCATCGCACACCTCAGGTAATCAAGGTATGAAATTTGATGACGATGTCTCATTGTTACACTTTTTGTTTTGTATTTGATAATGATTTTTCAGTTTTTGTCCAATCAGAAAAAAAACGTCGCGTCCGTGGCCGGAATGTAGATTCCATTCTTACAGACATGACTAATTCTCAGAGTGCAGATAATTACCAGATGATATCCTCCTGTAATGATTCATGTAAAGTTTCTTCATTTTACTGACGTAGTTTGAATCTAAAAGTTATTATGCAGACGTTAATAAGTTTATCTTTATTCTCTGCTTTAGTTAAACCCGGATCTGATCCAATAAATATGCGTGGAAATGCATTGTCATATAGTAGCAAGGAGAATCAGAATCCACTAATTTTGTCAGGTTAAACATCTCTCAGCCGATCAACTATCGAACATGGCCAAAGCCGGACATTCTAACAATTTTGATGTATAGTTAATGTTGTTTATTTGTGATTGTTACAGGTACCAAACCGCAGCCGTTCAATCAGTCTTTGAGGACTAATAATGCAAAATATCTTAGCCGTAATCCTCTAAAAACAATTAACGGTAACTTGAATTGCAGAACAATCATGTATGTTAATAGGCCTGGTATTTTAAGTTAACTTTGTATTCCCCTTTAATGGATGTAGGTAATTCTGCAAGCATGTCTCCTTTGACACCCTTATCAAAGAATATCGAATTTAGTCAGAATTTACAGTATACAGGTTCGTCCATTTTGAATGGTTTTTGTTTGCTTCTTAATGTAATACTAATGTTGTGTTTACACAATACCATGATCAACATTCAGTGGAATTGAAAATAAGTTTTTCTCTATTATTTGCTTTAGTTAAACCCGGATCTTATCCAATAAATTTGAGTGGAAATGCATTGTCAGGTAGTAGCAAGGAGAATCGGAGTCCAATAATTCCGTCAACTATATCATCTCTCAGCCGATCAATTATTGAACATAGGCAAGGTCTGTCGTATACTGCGGTTCAGATAAAACTCTGCTTCCGAACATTATAACGATTTGAGTATATTTAATGTTTTTTATTTATGATTAATTGAGGTACCAAGCCTTCACCGTTTAATCATTCTTTGAGGACGAAAGTCTCAGATGATCTTAGCCCTAATGCTCTAAAAACAATTAACAATAACTTGAATTACAGAACATACATATATGTTATTAGGCCTGATATTTTAGGTTTACTTTGTATTCCCCTTTCATGTATGCAGGTAATTCTTTTAGCGAGTCTCCTCTGACACCCCTATCAACAGATCTCGAATTTGGTAAAAAATTACCTGCATATTAGTCCACTTTGACATGTTTTTGTTTGCTTCTTAATGTAATACTAATGTTGTGTTTATACAATGCCATGTTCAGCATTCGGTGGAATTGAAAATAGGTATCTTAAACACACAGAGCTGCAAGATATTAACGTTGAACTATGTAAGCAACAAATCTCCGGAGATTTTCCATTGTGTTTGGAAGATTTAGGAAAACAGTCTCTGTGCACTCTTGACACGACAAAGGATGGTAAATTCCCAAGTTTACATTTATAGCTAGAATATTCTTAATTTTAATATACCTTTTGATTATGCAGTTTCAGTTGTCGGTTATTACCAATCTAGTGATAAGGATAGATTAGCCACCGGACAGATGTTAATGTCAACTCTCCATGAAGTTCAGGTTGACAGTAATTTCCAACCCAGTTTTGAGAAACTAGGTAGTGACGGATATTGCCTCAATACTAAACCAAATTCAAAACCAAACCCAAAACAACCTGGTAAACAATAATAAGTGTGGTCAGTTTTTTTTTACTAAAGAATCCTGTTTGATAATATAAATGTCTTTACTGGAAATTGCAGGAAAAAAAACCAAATGAGGGTGCGTCGAAAGAACTGCAGTTTTAAGGAACACAAAATATTCCTGATTACACTAACGGATGATCCAACTTTTAGCGAAAGCATTGTGCACAAGCCTGTGGGAACTGCGTCACCTTCACATGCTTCTCAAACATCAGGCATATTTTACTTGACTCATAGTTGGAAAAATTTGTGTTTAAAATATATGATATTGGCTGAATTGGTGATGTTTTTCTCCAGTTAAAAGAAAAAATAGGCTGTGCGGAAAGAGTCCGCGTGACAGAGAATTACTCGATAATTCTCCATACACGCCACCTGGAAACACTTCACGTTCATACTGTTCTCAAATATCAGGTCAAAACATAACCAAAGTTATTTTCTATTACAGCTGTCCATGGTTGTCTTATTGCTATATTGGCAAAAAACAATTTTTAAATTGTTAAATTCATCGCATAATTTGATAAATTTTGGGTCAATTATGTAGGTGTACAGATAAATGGAGAAACATGCGCAACTCCTGATACTCCATGCGTTCATAAATTACGACCCATGGGATTTGAAGGTGCGTTTCAAAATCAAAATTGTAAATTAGAGATGCTTACTATTTATGCAAATAAAGATAGTAGGAGTTGATCTTATTAACAATGTTGTTGTTGTAGCAGGAGAACAACGAAATATGGCAGCTCCAAAAACTAATCAAAGTGCCAAGTGTACTGTCACTTTTGCACTGCTCGCATCCACTATATTTAAACAACCACAAGTAACTTTAGGTTCCAGCAGTGATATCGCTGTAAAACAACAATCCAAAAAAACCTGTGGTAAAATTAGTCCAGGTTCTTCGGCATATGATACATCTTCCGTAAAAAGTTATTATGAGCAAGGAGATAGTTCAGGTTCTAAGAACTTATTAGGAGAATTTAACAATATTGAAGATTGTGACAGCAACGACAGTGATTGTATATCCAGCGGTATGAACTTAAATTCAGTTCCATTCTTAATTACTCTGATGTTCTACAGTCATAATAATTTCAAATTTTGTAGGTGATTGTGACGATGTTGATGTACATGAATTTGACAATACTGTTACTAAGTGGAGTGAGTACCTCGATGTCGGTAATCCTGATAGAATTTGTTCAAAGTGTCAGGCCATCATGTGGAATCATGAAAGAAACAATAAAAGTGCGACCAAAAAGCCTCCAACTTTCTCTCTTTGTTGTAAAAATGGTCAGATAATTCTTGAGAAAGAAAAGCAACCTCCCGAGCCTCTCGCTTCACTCCTTACTGGTGGATCCCGTTTTAGGCATTTCAAGGAAAATATTAGAATGTACAACTGTATGTTTGCCATGTCTTCCACCGGAGGTCAAATTGATCGTAGTATCAATCGTGGCGGTGCTCCTTACCGTTTCAAGGTAAAATGTGTAAATTACCATAGTATGGGAAGCTTTGTACCACTTGATGGTGAGATCCCCAAATTCTGTCAACTCTACATATATGACACTGAAGATAAAGTACATAACAGAATAAATGTCGTTAAGGGAGGACGCGATGCCGTGGATGAAGATATCGTTCAGTCGTTGTTAGAAATGTTAAATAAACATAATCGTTTGGTCAAAGGTTTTCGCATGGCACGTGAAAGAATTAGTCAGAATGCAGTTGATGAATATTGATTGGTTCTAATATCTTCGTCTTCCGCATCTGGTCGACCTTGTTAGGTCACACACACTGTAGAGGGGGTGAATACAGTGTAAAAATACAATCAAATCGAACTTTTAATATTTCAAGTAACCGAAAACAAACTTTATTGAAACAATAATCTTTGTTACAATATGGAACTGTTACCTCTCAGTGATGAATAATTATCACGAGAGCTGCTAGGGTTACAATGAATAATCTTCTCGAATATGATAACACTTTTAGTGTAAACCCTATGTCTGTGTTTATATACTACACAGTTACAAGATAATCGCTAATTGATATGGAATATAATTCTGCTTCCTAAAATATATCAATCAGATATCTTTTCTTCCAAGTATTTTATTCTTCATAGAATTCCTTCTTCATGCATATCTCTTCTTATGTTTATCTCGATCTTATTTCCTTTAATCAGCTAGTATCCTTATCTGAACGTACTTCAGCACTTAAGTTCTGATATCCATCTTCTGATGATTATCTCCTGATAATATAAGTACTGATATCCTTAAGTCCTGACTTCCAGTAAGTACTGATTTATCCTGTTTAAATAAGATCTGAAAACTAAACATAAATCATATTAGCCATGACATTATCAAATATATCTAACAATATCGCCCAACTTGTAAATTAGCAAAATATACAAGTTTAAGAGATATTTGATGATGTCAAAAACATTAAGTACAAATGCATGAGAATTAGACTAGATAATTACAACTTATAGTCCTTAAAGCTTTACCAATCTTTAACTTCTGATAAAAACTTCAGTCTGTACAAATATCAGAATTTAAACAGTTGTAGATCTTGACTTGGCTTCATCTTCTGATCTCTCTGATGTCAGGAGTTGTTCTGAGATAGTTCTTCAACAAACATCTCTCAGCATATCTAAGTTCATCAATCATTCTCCTTTTAGCATCTTTAAGCTCTACATTATCTTCACCAATTTGAAAGATTGCAGCCCTAAGATCATTAATCTTTGCTTTTCTTATATCCTGATCTAGTCTGATCAAATAAGCTTTATCAGACTCAAGATTGAATTCCACAGCCCTGTAACCCAGAAAGGTAGTTATAATTTGAGCAATGTTGGGCTTCATTTCAACTATATCACCCTTGTGATCTCTGTACTTTGGAACATATGTGCTGTCAGACTTAACAGAATAAAGCCTTTTCTGTCTCAGAATCTGATCCTTCAAATAGTTTGCAGCACTTCCTGTCAATCTGTTATCCACTTGAAGTAAGAATAGTACATGCTCCAATTCTTCAAAATACTTCAAAGGAATGGCATTTTGCCTTATATGATAAACCCTACCATCTGTCATGAAGTACAACAAGATGTGTTCTTTCAAGTAGGTATGGTAAACCATTTGTACAGATTCCAGTTGATTCAATCTCTCAAGAGTTGCTCCAATACCTGGTTCACTCAAGGAAGTTGGATCATTGGTAGTGTTCTATATTCTTCTTTCATCAGCACTTCCCAATCCAGTTTTATCTCTTGCTTCCTTTCCTGTAACTACTCTTGCTTCAAAACCACTTGCAGCAGTCTTTAAAGGTTGAGTCTGTTTTGCTTTAGTGAATCCTGGTAGGAGTGTCTTTGGTATGTCTTCTGATATCAAGTTAACTTGAGCCATGTCAGAGGTTACTTACTTCTTCAAAATATCAGAACTTACAGTCTCTTGACTCTGAACAACTTGAGCCATGTCAGAGGTTGTTTTAAGAACTTTTCTCGAAGTCAGAGCAAGATCATCCTTTTCATCATTGATTTCTTCATTCTCAGGAGGCACATAAACCTTGATAGGTTCACCAACCTTTTCTTTACCCTTGGATCTTGGATCTATCTGCGGTTGTGATTTAGCCAATGTTGCTTCAATATTTGTCCTTCCTTTTATCACAATGCCTTTGAGTTTTGGAAGTGTCTTTTTACCAGAAGCTTCAGATTTAGATGTAACTTTTTCTGATTTAAGTCTGGCTTCTTCTTCCATTAAACTCTCCAAGTCCATTCCTGGATTTTCCTGAAGAAATAACTGTCTTGACATTTCTTCATCAAGATCTAAAAGTTCATCAGAACTTATCCTTTTACCAGTAGCAGAACTAATTCTTTTCCCAGTATTAGAACTTGTCCTTTGACTTGTAATTTCAGCTGTTCTTGATGAGAAACCTCTACCTTGACTATGACCTCTACTGTCTTGACATTTCTTCATCAAGATCTAAAAGTTCATCAGAACTTATCCTTTTACCAGTAGCAGAACTAATTCTTTTCCCAGTATCAGAATTTGTCCTTTGACTTGTAATTTCAGCTGTTCTTGATGAGAAACCTCTACCTTGACTATGACCTCTACCCATTCCAGGGTTTCCTTGATCATCCTTTTCATCATCCTTTCCTTTCAGTGTCTTGTCAGTCTTGCATTTGGACTTAATTACTTTCTCCCCCTTTTTGGCATCAGCAGGTAGTAGAAGAGAGACAAGCAATTCCACTAAGGCTTGGATTTCAGTAAGTTGAGATTGCTGAGAAGCTTGATTTTTCAGAATATCATCAATCTGAGCTTGTTGTGTCTCTTGAGTCTTCTCAATATAAGCAATCCTGTCAAAGGTAGGTTGAAAGAACTTTTTCTTGTCAATTTTCTGAATTTGGTCCTGTTTGATGAATTCTTCCTGAATCTTGTGTAGCTCTGCATGAGTAGTTGAATGGAGACCTTGTAGATGTTTAGTACTCAATGCAGTGGCTCTAAGCTGTGTTTTGAAATCATCAGTATTTAACATTTCATCAGCTTTTGTCAAGTGCTCAGCAAGATGCTGTGCATTTGGAACACAGGAAACTGAGTTCCATTCCTCAGTCCACTCCCCTCCTGCAGGAGTTTCACTCCAAGGCACTGATGCTTCTCTGGTAACAAACTTCTTAACAAGTTCATATTTAAGAATAGTTTGTTGAGGAGCATGTCCTGAAGGACCTGCTTCATCAGCATCTGCACTTGGAGCAGCATCACCAGTATCTCCAGCATTTCCAGCATCAGAACTTACAGAATCAGAATCTTCTGATAGAACAACAGTGTGAGTAGCAATGGAGACTTCAGCATCCTCTAATTGCTGATCTGGTTCTAAGTTCTGAGCAACAGCCATATCCTGATGCTCACCTATATTCTGATCATCAGCATCTAGATGCAGAGAAGGTGTAGTAGATAATTCTGGAGTTTGAGCAGCATCAGTAACAGGTGTTGTTGATGGATTAGTTGCTTTTGGAGCTTCTAAGCAAATAACTTCAGGCATAACCAAGGTCTGGATATCTATATCAGCACTTGTACCTGTATTAACAGGAGATACAGACTTTTGAACAGGAGACACAGATGGTGTGTTGGCCTTTTCAGTAACAGCTTCCTGAGGTGGAGTTGATGGAGAAGTAGGGACTGGAGCAGATTCCTTTTCTTATGAGATCAAAGATTCCTGATCCCCTTCCTTAGCTGCTGCTTCTTCATCATCTGAAACTGGCCTTTTTGCTCTCTGTTTCTTGTATCTCTTTGTAGATATGGATTCCTTGGGAGTTTCAGGAACATTCATTCTTCTAAGCCTCTTGAGAAGCCTAGATCCCCCAATTCCAGAATCCTTCTGAGAAGTCACTATCTCAGCTTCTTTAACAACAGGTTCTGAAGAAGGAACCTGTTCCTCAGTATCAGATTCATCTCTCAAAGCAATCTTCCTTCTCTTTTGAGGTGTTTGAGGAACAGTCTTTGTCCTCTTTGGCTTGGAAGATGAAGGGTTCACAGGAGATTCTGAGGATGAGGGTTGAACTGTCTGTGAAGTTGAGAGATATGATCTAAGATATTGCCTTAGTGTTGGTTGAGTAGTATGGGTGGTAGGTGCTGATGGTTGTTGTGGTATTTGGGAGGTTGTTGTTGGTTGGACATCAGGATAAACAGATTTATAAGTATCAGGATCAGCATTTACTAAGATCTATTTTACAGACCGAGGAATCTGTAACGGTCTAACCACTGGTTTCTTAGTGTCAACATTTACCAGGTCATTAAAGTAACGTTTTACAACTTTGAAAGGTGAAGTTGAGGTACTGGTTAGTTGAGGTTCATCAGTACAAAAAGTATATATAAGTTAACAGAATCTAGCAAAGTAGACAACATTCCTATCCTCTGTCATCCTATCCCCAATAAAACCAATTATAGCCGTTGCAAAATCAAAATGAGTTTGGTTTATAATGGCATACCCGATGTGCTGACTCATTATGGAGATGTCATCAAAATTCGAACACTTGTTCCCAAAAGCTTTAGTGATGCAGTTGAAGAAGAAGCTCCATTCCCTTCTGATATGAGCCCGTTTCAACTGACCAAGTTTTGCCAAACTCTGTTCATACCCCAAACTAGCCATTAACTCTTGAAGAGCCGATTCCTCTGGAATTGAAAAAGTACATCCTTCTGGGAGATGTAGAGCCTTACGTATTGTACTAGGAGTGACTGCATATGGAGAATCACCCACTTCGAAAACAATACTAGGAGTACCATTTTGACCACCATTATCAAAGTTTCCAGTCCTCCAAAGTGTCAGAACTTGTTGGCTTGAGAATACTGAAGGTTGGGTCAATGCATACCCGATTTCACTGTGTGCAAGAAGATCTTGCACAAAGTGCAATTCAGACGGAGCTTCAGCATTATCAAGAATTGCAACATAGTTGTTTGGAACAAATTTTGCTCCATCAATGATTAAATCCTTAGGTGCCATGAAATTAATCGAGATGTGTAAGTGCCTGTTAGGTGTTTGATAGAATGTCTATATGAAAAACAACGTTAGAAGAAGAAGGAGAGTAAAAGCAAATAGAGAGAAAAAGTATGAAAGGAAATAAAAGATTAAAAAATCCTCTCTCTGTCTTACTTATACTTTTGAAAAAAAATGTAACTGTTGGACACCTGTCAGACATGCAGTAAACACGAATAGTTAATGGGCACGAGAAAATAGTAATCATTACTTACCTACTTGCAGTTTTTCAAGGAAAAACCGTTCCACTTACCCAATTATTCCATTAATCAAGGTGAAACAGTTTTAATTCAAAATTGAAACTGTTCCCACTTATTTAATTATTTTTCACTGCAACATCAAGATTAAAAAAAATTCGAGTGAAAATGACCATAATAAATCAGATGAGCAAGTACTGATAAAATAAAATCAGAACTTAATTAGAACAGAATTTATATGGTCATCAGAATATGAATATGAATCAGGATTTATCAATGCATTACAAAATATCTCAAAGACAGGATCTTGAAACAAAAACGAATTTCATTAATATATCAAGAGAATACATTCATGAAATTTAAATTACATCAGAACTTGTACAAGATTTCCCTAAGCTGCTAAAC
The DNA here is from genome assembly GCF_009905375.1 of Apium graveolens. NCBI lineage: Eukaryota > Viridiplantae > Streptophyta > Magnoliopsida > Apiales > Apiaceae > Apium > Apium graveolens. The sequence continues at coordinate 271,938,957 of NC_133648.1, forward strand.
CTAACGTCAACAGCCTTTGTCCTAGCTCAAAAAGCAGGGCAAGGCTGATGATGAAGAAAAATAGGAAGAAGAAAATAAATCATTTCTTCTTCCTACTCTCGACAAACAGAATAGCGAGTCGTATGATTCGCTCTTGCTGGCGGAGAGCTTCCATGCTGTCTTCAATTTTATTTTCTGATGCTCCCCCTGAAACTATGCTCTCTGAGTTGGATTCTTCAGAATTTAAATTTTCAGAACTATCAGAACTTAGCTTATCAGAACTTGACGGATCAGAACTTGAAGAGCCAGATGTATGTTTTGATGCTTCTTGAGATGTGGTATGTTCTTGAGTATGCCCCCCTGCATAGGTGCATCTTCCTTTGGCGTAGTCACCACAGTTTCAATAACATCAGAGTTTAATCCATCAGAGTTTATAGTATCAGGACTTAGACTGTCAGGATTATCAGTATCAGAATTTGAGTCTTCATTTTCAAATCTCAGCTGATCATGATCAATAAAATCTTCAAGACCAGTAATCTTCTTGTCATCAAAAGAGACATTGATAGATTCTATGACCACTCTTGTTCTCAAATTATAGACTCTGAAGGCTTTTGTGGAAAGTGGATATCCAACAAAGATTCCTTCATCAGCTTTTAGATCAAATTTTGATAGCTGTTCAGGATGAGTCTTGAGAACAAAACACTTGCATCCAAATACATGAAAGTACTTCAGATTTGGCTTCTTTTTCTTCACCATTTCATATGGTGTTTTTCCTTGCTTGTTAATGAGTGTTGCATTTTCAGTAAAACAAGCAGTCTGCACAGCTTCAACCCAGAAATAGGTTGGAAGCTTTGCTTCTTCAAGCATTGTACGTGCAGCTTCAATGAGAGTTCTATTCTTCCTTTCAACAAGTCCATTTTGCTGTGGAGTTCCAGGAGCAGAAAATTCCTGCTTAATTCCATGGTTTTTGCAGAACTCTTCCATTATCAAATTCTTGAACTCAGTGCCATTATCACTTCTTATGACTTTCACAGAATCTTTGACTAATTTATCCAAATGTTTGACATGATCAATCAAGATAGATGCAGTTTCACTTTTTGTGTGCAAGAAATACACCCACGTGTATCTGGTGAACTCATCCACTATGACCAACGCATATTTCTTCTTGGCAATAGACATGACATTCACTGGACCAAATAGATCAACATGTGGTAGATGATAAGGCTCAAGAATTGATGATTCAGTCTTGCTCCTAAATGAGGATTTTCTTTATTTGGCCTTCTGACAAGAATCACACAGGCCATCAGGAGCAAATACTGACTTTGACAGTCCTCTCACAAGATCTTTCTTGACCAGCTCATTTATATTGTTGAAATTTAAATGAGAGAGTTTCTTGTGCCAATTCCAGCTTTCTTCAATTGATGCTCTACTCATCAGACAGATTGCAGAACCATCAGTACTTGTTGAAAGCTTAGCTTCATAAATGTTACCACGCCTGTATCCTTTCAGAACAACTTTGCCTTTAGTTTTACTTACAACTTCATAGTGTTCTTCAAAGAAATCAACATGATAACCTCTGTCACAGATTTGACTTATACTCAGCAGATTGTGTTTAAGTCCTGAGACCAGAGCTACTTCTTTAATGATGACATTCCCAAGATTGATATTGCCATATCCCAATGTTTTTCCAATGTTACCATCTCCATAAGAAACACTTGGGCCAGCTTTCTCCACAAAGTCTGATAGCAGGACCTTATTTCCAGTCATAGGTCCTAAACATCCACTGTCCAGAACTAGAATATTTTTCCTGTTACCCTGCAATCAGAAAGACCACTAATGATTAGTTTTAAGGACCCAGACTTGCTTGGATCCTTTGGCCTTATTAAGTTTGTTAACATTTGCAGCAGATTTAACATCAGAGTTTATGTTAACATTTTTCTTATTAGAACTTACACTATCAGACTTTGAATCAGAATTTACACTAGAAGGAACAATGGAAACTTTCTTCAAAGAAGGTTTTATTTGATAATAATCATAGTACAAACTATGATATTCCTTACAAGTATAAATGGAATGCCATAAAATACCACAATGAAAACAAGGATTTTGTGGTTTATATCTAACAGACTGACTCTTAACTCCTGACTTTGAAGGTAAGGAGTTTATGTTCTTATTCTTCCTGCAAAAAGAAGCCAGATGGTTAGAACTTCCACAGTTATGACATGTTTTCCTAGGAGCATCAGGAACAGGCTTATAATCATTGCTTTTATTCACACCTTCCTTTCCATTCCTATTTTTCCTAGGTGATTTTACCTTTTTACATTCTTAACATCTTTCAGCTTATGCTTAAGCTGCTTCTTAGTCATTAAGCCTATGTTTACTTCAGCTGTCTTTTCCTGTTTTAGTTTGTCAGAAGTTAATTCCTCTTTAACTTCTGATTTCTCATTATCAGACTTTACAGTTACAAACTTAACAGGTTTTAACTTTGGCTTTTGCTTAACAACATGCTTAATTTCTACAGTTCCTTTATCATTCTTATCATCTCCATACCCTAAGCCCTCTTTCCAATTCTCACTACTTAGCAAATTTTGAGTTGTTCTGCCAGAGTTAGTCCAAGTCCTGATAATCTCTCTTTCCTTTTCTAACTCAGTTTTTAGAGATTCATTCATTTTTAGCACTTCATCCCTAACATAAAAAGCATCATCTCTATCCTTCTGAGTTTGATGGAACATGACTAACTCTTTTTCTAAGAAATCATTTCTTTTCTTAAAAGCAAGATTTTCAGAAGTTAATCATTCACATGTTAAAGTTTGATCTCTATAACTAACAAACATGGTTTAAAGATATCTTCTCAACTCATTAATATCATCAGTATGAAAAGCATAAGTAGTCTGAGGTACCTTTGTTTCAGCAGCTTCAGAACTGCTCTCAGCACTTTCTTTATCAGCATTTGCCATCAAAGCATAGTTCTCCTCACTTTCAGAGTCTGAGGTGTCTGTCCAGCTTTTCTTCTTTGTGACAAGAGCCTTGCCTTTGTCACCCTTCACTTTCTTGCAATCAGGAGATATGTGGCCTTTCTCACCACAGTTATAGCATTTGACATTGTTGTAATCTCCTCTATCAGACTTTCCTCCTCTGCCCTCTGATCTTCTGAAATTCTTCTTATCAGAGCTTGTGCCTTTCCTGGAAAACTTCTTTCCCTTCCTGAACTTCCTGTATGCAATCTTTGTGATCCCTTTCACCATAAGAGCACACAGCTTCATCATTTCCTCATCAGCATCAGTCTCAGGCAAGCTTTCAGAATCTGAGTCATTATCACTTTCAGAACTTGATGACTCAGTATCAGACTTTGTGAAAAGAGCTTTACCCTTGTCTTTCCTTGAGGTAGCTGCTTTGGAGGATTCTTCTTCAGCCTTAAGAGCAACTGTCCTTGACTTTCCTCCTTTCCTCTTGCTTCTTTGTTCCATCTCAAGTTCATGAGTCTTGAGCATTCCATAAATTTCATCAAGAGTTGTTTCATCAAGATTGTAGTTGTCTCTTATCGTTGTTGCCTTCAAATCCCAGCATTCAGGAAGAGCTAAGAGGAATTTAAGGTTTGAATCTTCAAGATCATACTCCTTATTAACCAATGACAAATCATTCAAGAGTCTGACAAATCTATCATATAAATCAGTCAATGACTCATTAGCCTTTGAGTCAAAGTGTTCATACTCTTGAGTGAGTATTGTCTTCCTGTTCTTCTTAATTGTATCAGTTCCCTGACACCTTGTTTCTAGAGCATCCTATATCTCCTTAGCAGTCTTGCAGTTAATTACCCTGTTTGACATTACATTATCAATGGCACTATGCAGTAAGTGTCGTACCTTAGCATCCTTAGCAATTGATGCGATATCTTCAGCAGTATAATCACTCTTCTCCTTTGGTACGGTCTTTGCTGCTTCTCCTGCGACTGCAACATCGAGCTTGGTTGGTTTGTGAGGCCCTTCCTTGATTATATCAAGATATTATGGATCTGTTGCTTCCAGGAACATGGTCATCCTCACCTTCTATATGGGATATTCAGATGGTCTCAGTATGGGAACTCTGATGGTCTCATACTGACTTTGAATTTGTGTCTTTGGTGGTTCTTCAGTTTTGGTAGGCTTAGTTGGAGTTTCTGTGTCATACATGATTGTGTTTGGATCTTAAACTGTATGTGTGTTAACAGATCTGCTCTGATACCACTTGTTAGGTCACACACACTGTAGAGGGGGTGAATACAGTGTAAAAATACAATCAAATCGAACTTTTAATATTTCAAGTAACAGAAAACAAACTTTATTGAAACAATAATCTCTGTTATAATATGGAACTGTTAACTCTCAGTGATGAATAATTATCATGAGAGTTGCTAGGGTTACAATGAATAATCTTCTCGAATATGATAACACTTTTAGTGTGAACCCTATGTCTGTGTTTATATACTACACAGTTACAAGATAATCGCTAATTGATATGGAATATAATTCTGCTTCCTAAAATATATCAATCAGATATCTTTTCTTTCAAGTATTTTATTCTTCATAGAATTCCTTCTTCATGCATATCTCTTCTTATGTTTATCTCGATCTTCTTTCCTTTAATCAGCTACTATCCTTATCTGAACGTACTTCAGCACTTAAGTTCTGATATCCATCTTCTGATGATTATCTCCTAATAATATAAGTACTGATATCCTTAAGTCCTGACTTCCAGTAAGTACTGATTTATCCTGTTTAAATAAGATCTGAAAACTAAACATAAATCATATTAGCCATGACATTATCAAATATATCTAACAGACCTAACCATATTGGTCAATCGAATGAAGTTGCCGGGTTGATTGTCACTGACGAGTATGCTAAAGGATGTAGGGATACAATAATCCATTCGAGAACCAATGGATTGGAGAGAATTTTTGAAACTGATCCACGGTTTATGCAGCTTCAGTATCCTATTTTTTTTCCTCACGGAGATATCGGATATTACCATCAAATCCGTCTAAACAGACCAAATCAAAAAAATCAGAAACAACGTCAGAATACCGAAAATAAAGGTCCGGATGAAAAGGGGGAGAGAAAATTCATCACGATGAAAGAATATTACAATTATAAACTCATGATACGGCCTTCAGAAGGTATATTCAAAATCATGACCTAAATTTGAACACTTATATATTAGTTTTTTCTACCATTCTAATTTTCTTCGAAATTGTCTCATGTATATTCAGGTTTGACTCCTCTGGGAGGTCGTTTATGGCAGCAATATGTTGCTGACATATTTACTGCAATTGAGCAATACAGACTTGACTGGATCAGAGGTCACCAGACTACAATTCGTTCTGATATGTACCACAACATACGAGATGCACTAAACAAGGGTGATAGCAATCCTGAAAATATCGGCAAGGCAACAATTTTACCAGCCTCCTTCATTGGCAGTAAAAGATACATGAACCAGTATTTCAAGGATGCAATGGAAATTTGTCGAACACTTGGACACCCATCATTGTTCCTTACGATGACCACTAACACAAAATGGCCTGAAATTCAGAGGATGTTAAAGTTTCTACCTGGTGTTGATGTTGTTGACGCACCCGACGTCATTGCAAGGGTATTTAAAATGAAAGTTGATCAGCTTCTTGATCAAATAAAAAATAAGAACTATTTTGGACGTTGTATTGGAGGTATGCTATTTTCAAGATTTCTTCCTCTAACAATTTTTTATGATTTAAATTTAATATGACATGTATGTTCAGGCTTTATTTAATTATTTTCATCAATTTCATATTACAGTAATGCACGTCATAGAGTTTCAAAAGCGTGGATTGCCACATCTCACATGCTAATATGGTTGCATCCAAACGATCATCCCAAAATAACTGAACAAATAGATAAAATTGTTTCTACATAAATTCCTGACCCAAGTATTGATCCAGTTGGTTACGAAGCTGTCAAGAATTACATGATCCACGGACCATGTGGCACTGACTGTGTCAAGTCTCCATGTATGGTTAAAGGCCGTTGTATTAAACATTTTCCTAAAACGTAATTCACCATTATTTACATTAAATTAATTTTCCAAAGTCTGCTGAAAGAATACAACATTTAATTTTTCACCTTTTAGTAAAACATTCCTTTTAGATTTATTTTAATTAAATTGAAACATCGTTCTTTCCTTTTTAACAGGTATAATTCTCACACATACTTTGACGACTGTGGCTTTCCCATCTATAAGAGGAGGAAAACTGGAACTACCGTAAGGAAAAAGGGAATTGACCTGGATAATCGATATGTTGTCCCCTACAATCGAGATCTTCTAATAAGATTTCAATGTCACACAAATTTGGAGATTTGTAACAACTCCAGATCATTGAAATATCTGTTCAAATATTGTTTAAAAGGACATGATACCGCCATCATGTGTCTGAGGAAAAAAACAAACAACAAAAAAGGGTGTACAACCACAATCACTCCTGAGAAACAGCCGCTTGATGAAGTCAAGAAATACTTGGATGGAAGATATGTTTATGCATCTGAAGCATCATGGAGGATATTTGGTTTTGACATCCATTCCCGGTGGCCTTCCGTTGAACGATTGCCAATACATCTACCGAATGACAATCATGTGTCGTTTAAAGGCACACAAAATCTACAGGAAGTTTTCGACAATGCTGGAACAAAGAAAAGCAAATTAAAAGCATGGTTTAATGCAAATAAAACATATACAAAGGCCCCAAATTTAACCTATTCAGAATTTCCAAGCAAGTTTACATGGCATCCACAACCAGGTATCTGAAAATAGAGGAAACGAGGTGATGTCATCGGTAGGCTTGCTGAAGTACATTCATCTAGTGGTGAACTATAATATCTCTGCATGCTCCTGCTCAGGATTAAAGGTGCTGTATGTTTTGATGATTTGAAGACAATCAACGACCATGTTTATAACTTTTTTCACGAAGCCTATGCCGCGCTAGGTATCCTCCATAACGACCAGCAATGGCACGAAGCTATAGGTGAAAATGCGCATACATCCATGCCTCCACAATTACGTGTCATGTTTGTCAACATTTTAGTATACAGTCCAATCTCTCATCCGCGTAGCCTTTGGGAAGCTCATTAGGGATGCATGTCAGATGATATTCTTCTTGTCAGGCGATATCTCACTGGGAATCCAAACCTTTGTCTATCAGATATTGAGATCCAGAATTACACTCTTACATGTATGATCTGTAAATAATTCTTTGTACATGTTCCATGTTTGGATTAATGTTATCAAGTTTTATTAATGTTATTGCAGAGATAGAGAAATTGTTGAATGATATTGGTAAAAACCTTAGAAACTTCCCAGATATGCCATATCCAGGAGATGATTATTTTCCAACTCTGAGAATAGACTAATTCTTGAGGAAACATCCTATGATACAGAAGAAATGAAGAGAATCCACACAAGAAATCATAGTCTTCTCAATGATGAACAGAAGATAGTCTATGATTCCATTCTTGACAATATCAACCAGAAAAAGGTGGCATTTTCTTTGTTTACGAAAGTGGAGGATGTGGAAAGACTTTCTTATGGCAGACACTGTGTTGTCGATTACGATCAGAGCATAAGATTGTGCTTCCCGTTGCCTCATGTAGTATAGCTGCCGTGTTGCTTCCTGGTGGAAGAACCGCACACTCCCGCTTTCACATTCCACTCAAGCTTGATGAAAATTGTTCTGCCGGTTTAAGACACGGGATATTTCTGAGCTACTTCAGCGAACTGATTTAATAATTTGGGACGAGGCTCGTATGTAACATCATCATGCTTTTGAATGCGTTGATCGATCCTTGAGAGATATTATGTCTGCTATTGATAAAAGCAGAGCTAAAAAGCCATTTGGTGTTATAACCATTGTTTTTTGTGGAGATTTTAGGCGGATGCTTCCCGTCATTCCAAAAGCGTCAAGGGCTGAAGTTGTCTGCTCTACCCTCAATAAATCTAAGCTTTGGGAATCCTGTGAAGTATTTTTATTAAAGCAAAACATGCGGCTTAATGCAGGAAATAGTGATTTGGAGAACAAAACCATTGCGGACTTTAGCAAGTGGCAGCTTGTTGTCGGTGATGGCAAAGAAACCAATATTTCTCCAAGTCCAGACACTGGTGAAATGTTAATAAAGATTCCTGATCAATATATCGTTCATACGTCCGGAGATCCAATCCAGAAGCTTTTTGAAGTGACGTACCCAGATTTTATACAAAATATCTCTTCACATGAATACCTCAGATCAAGGGCCATACTCACACCTACCAATATCGTGGTGGATGAGATTAATACAACGATACTTGAAAAAATTCCTGGCATGGTTTATACTTATCTGAGTCAGGATTCAATTGATGATGCAGGTGATGACGATAATGATTTTAGATCCGCGTTTCCAGTTGAGTATCTAAACTCTATCAATATGCCTTGCATTCCTAAGCATGAGTTAAATTTGAAGGTAGGATTCGTCGTCATGCTTCTGAGAAACTTAAACCAGATCATGGGATTATGCAATGGTACAAGAATGATTGTGAAATATTATAGGAAGAACAATATTGAATGTGAGATTTTGTGTGGCTCTCATGTTGGAACGAAACATCTAATTCCTAGAATTAAGATGATTCCAAGTGACACGAACTGGCCGTTTGAATTTAAACGCGTTCAGTTTCCGATTCAAATATGTTATGCCATGACGATTAACAAAAGTCAGGGACAATCACTTGATACAGTTGAGCTTTACCTTCCTAAAGCAGCTTTCTCACACAGACACATTTATATTGCTATATCCAGAGTGACACGACCTGAAGGCCTCCATATTCTCATAGATAGTGATGATGGTATTAGCACAGATATTACAAATAATTTAGTTTTTGAGGAAGTGTTTTACAATTTTCCAAGTGTAGACAATTGACATGACATATTAAGAACTTCCTGTAACATTTTTCTATATTTCCTTCTTAACTCAGGATTTATTGTGTTTGATATATCAATGGTGTAAGTTCAACATCCTAAATATTACACTTTTTTTTACTGCACCCGTGTATGACCATAATATAAACAATAAATCTCCAATTATTTTGTCTATTAAAAATATGTATAATCTGTTTGATTAGGAAGATTTTCTTAATTGTTTATATATTGTGCATATTTTATTAGGAATTGGATTACAGTTTTCCCTTTTTCTGTTGGCAAAAACCCAAATGATAAGGTTGGTTAGTTGTCATAATCACATCAAACACTTACCTTAAGAATTATCAGTAAATTAAACCGGGATATTACTCTAATTCTCATTTAAAGGAATAGATTTGCACTATCAATTTCGAGCTAAATTGTTGGCATCTCCCTAATGCCTTGCTGGTTAAATATATTTTCAACATTTTTACAGGAGTTTTGTCATTTGCTAAGCATCATCCTTTTTTCTCTCAAGAGTTCAACCATTTTGTAAGATCTTCAATTCTTTAAGCAATTTATATAGTTCTTAGAATATTGAATGTATAAATATCTTACCTGCTGAGTTGTTATTAAATTTTTTAATAAACTTTTTTCTTGCTCTTCTTATAGTGATCTTTTTCAATGGAATCATTTGATCGTCTATCCAATCTCGACAAGGCAAGCACTAACTGGAAAATTAGGTCAGGGTTACCAGGATGTGGGCTAACATGACTTTAGAGACGAACTCATTGAAAGGCTACAATCTTATTCTCCTTGACGATGATGTATGTTTTAAATTTATTCATCTTTGCGTTATTTGCTGTCAATCCTTTTTTCCAGTATTATATATTTATGTCATTTAAATTATCTAAATGTAGGATAACCATGTTCATGCCTTTGCCTATCATAACATTTGGAATGGATTCAACACGAAAATTATGGAAGGCAGTGTCTATGTTTTTGACCAGTTTGCAGTTAAAGATCCTGTTCGAAACTTGAAGCATGTGCAGTCAACGCTCTGCATCAGATTTACAGGTTCCACTACTGTGATGACTGCTGATGATGATGGCATGATCCCTTCGCAAAAGTTTGAGTTTTTAGACCTGGGAGATTTGTTTGCAGAAGCAAATAAATGTCTTCCTCAACAGCAGCCTGAATTTGCAATAGGTCTGGTAACACACTCTTTTAACTCGATATTGTCATAATTAACTCATATGAAACAATTCTCCTACAATTATAAGACAGTCTACTTTAATATTATGTAAATAAATTTTATGTTAAACATATATAATTGGAGTTGTGGAGGAGTATGAAGGTTTGAATAAGTTTCATACTCGATACGGAGATAGGGATATTGTGAAGTTTAGAATATGCGATTCAAGGTAATGTGCATATGTATATTTGATCATTAGTGTAATTACGCATATACACCGCATATTGCTAATAGATTATTAACATATATGATATCTAAACCTATTTTGTAGTAATACCCACAAAGTTACTGTTTGGGGTGATCTTGCTGTGTCGTTCAACAACAAGATGGCTGGAAATCCCAAAAAACCGATCATTGCTATTATAACAAGTACAAAAGTGACTACATTTATGAGTAAGTACTTATGCAATCAAATCTATTACATGGTTATATTCTTGTTGATTAAACAATTAACTTTATTCCCATATACAGGTTCTGTTCAGATTGGTACATTACCATCTACTCATCTATATATAAATCTAGATGATGAATCTATGAATGATATTAGGCAGAGGTAACAAGTAAATATAGAGTTAAAATTAACTTATCGACGTTTTGCTTTATTTTTTAATTTCTTCTATATGTTTAGGTAGCTTGAGGAAGGATATATAATGAAAAGAGACAAATTATTCCAAGCTAAATAAATTGAACTGGTTCCTACATTATTTGAAAAATTGTCACTCAAAGACCTTAATGAGAATCTAACATACGATCACCTCAAGGTATTGCATTTATATAATATTCAGAAATGGTATTTTTTATATGGTTGCTTTTGTTGTTAAATATTACATTTTCATCGTACCCCAGAAAAGAATTTGCTGCACCTTTAAGATCATTAAGGTCGATGAGGAAACAAATTGGTGGTTTTATAGCTGTAACAAATGTCTCCACGAGGTTGAGCGCATTGGAACAGTATTTAAATGTACCAATTGTCCTCGAAACATTCTCGTGTCTCCGAAGAGGTAACCTAACTATTTTAATTTATTGGAAATATTTGTAGGCTTGATACTGTTAATTAAAGCCTAAAAAATATAGCTAACTATTTTCTCAAGGTTCCGTATCATGGTCCTTGCCGAGGATGAGACATTTGCCTGTAATATTGTTTTGAATGATCGAGTTTCAAGAAGAGTTCTTGGAATAAGTGCTGCAAAGGTGGTTTCTGATTACGATAAGGTAAATAACTGTTGAAATAAAACAGCTGCAGCGTCACCATGTTATACCACATATGCATTCTTATTTTCTACAACTGTGTTCAGGATTCCTCCAAAGCCTTTCCAGAAGTGATTAAATCATTAGTCGGAAGACTAATTTCAGTTGAGCTCGGTCTGATAAAATCAAACATTGTTGAGGATAACAACATCTTTTATGCTGATGATTTATATGAACCAACGATGAACACTCCAACTATAATAACCCCCAAAATTTTGAACTTTTTGTAACCCTTATGAATAGTGTTTTTGTTGATATTTCTGAACAAGAAAACTTTTCATGCCACACTATGTAGGGTTTCTTTTATGGATATTCTGAGATTTTATTGGTACTCTATATGGTATATAAGTGTATGTAAAGATCGTCAGAATCCAATTCCGAACACTTTGATTTTTTCCCGGAAATCCACTAGATACGGAAAGAATTGAGTATAAGGTAACAGGATAAAAAGGATTTAAATTAAAGGATTATAAGAGAGGATCATAAAAGGATTATAATGTATTGAGAAAGGTTAAGGAAACCCAAGTAATAAGATCCCGGGTATGATCCCTCAAACGAGAAACGAGAACGAAAGTTAAGCGAACCGTATAACAGATCAGCGGTCATTAGGCAAACAATTAGGAAGTTAATCAAGGAGGTTAGGGATGATGAGTTCATCCAACCAATAAGAAGAGGGCAAGTAAGGGATGATGACATCACAAAGTGACATAAGCATGACATAAGGGAAGGAATTGTTGGATGATTTAAAACCACACAAAGTTCAAGGTTAAAAAGGTAATTAACCAAAACAAATCAAAAGAAAATCAACCAACCAAAACAAACCAAAGCAAACACAAAATCATTTCATTTCTCCCACATTTGCTCTCGACTTTCCTCCATTTCAAGAAGAAATTTTTTCAAAATTCAAGTTCCAAGCTTCCTTAATTGGTAAGTTAATTATCTAGTACTCCTTATGCATAGATATAGCTATCCTATGAGTTTAAGCCTCCAAATCATTCACAATCTTCTCCAAGAAATCAATGAAGAAGATAATGAATAGTGATTTCAAGGTTTTTAACTTGATTTTTCTTGTTTTTCCTTTAAGATCCAAGCATCCCTAAGACATCTCAAGGCTTCTCAAGGCTTCCTACCTACTCACAACACTTCAAGGAAGGTATATTATCTCTAAACCCTAGCTTTACTTTGTATATTAGGATGATTTTGGTTTTAATGGTAAAAGAGTAGCTTAATGCTTGTAGGTTTAGAGTTTGGGTTGGAGTTGTAGTGAATTGAATGTTGAAACTTGTTGATTAGTAAATGACTTAAGTATAGTTTTAAATTCATGATTGAGAATAACATAAATTGGAGAACTTGAGGTTTAGGGGGCTGTTGTAGTGTGATATGTATGGACTTTTATTGTATGAATGGATTGGGGTTGATTGGTGATTGTTTTGGAATGGTATAAATTGAGAAATCGCGTAAACATAGCCGTCGTAATGTCCGATTTACTTTAGACTGCTTTTGTTCATAACGTTAGGACCCGAGAACTCCCTGCTAGGTTTTAACCATTGCCATGTTTAGATAGTTCATGTTACGAGCTTCGTTTTGATATGTGGTTCGTTTGATTCCGATGTACGGTTTAGGAGAAACGGCCGTTTTAAGTAACGACGTTTCGCGAACGAATCATTACCCCTCGTCTTACTTTGAAACATAGGTTAAAGACCTTAAAAACTAATTGGAGTATGAAACATTTATGTAAAGTGTAATAGGCAGTTGGTAAGACACTCGTGAAGGAATCGCCTTAAAACTCGTAATGGTTAAATTATTAAAAATGGTGGACCCGAGGGTACTCAAGTGACTTAAGAGAATCAGTAAGCGCAAAGCGAGCGTTAGAGTCTAATTTGGTTAAAGTATAGATTTACAAGTGACTTTGGTTTAATTCCAACTCACATGTTGTTTATAGGTTACCAGACTCGTCCTGAGCCATTTGTAACCCCCAGTCGCTCAGGCAAGTTTTCTACCCGCTATACTGTTGTTGTGATGTATATATGTATATGCATTGTCTTGTGATAAATGCATGTTGGTTAATTAGCAAATTCTTGCGATATATTGTAGCATGTGATATGGAATATATGCATGTCTATTCCGTAATCTTGATACATATATCTATTGATTCAGTTGCATAATACCTATGCTAGAGATAAGTGGTATTTGAGTTTACCCTTAGTATAGGGGATCAAAAGGTGAACATATTTCTAAACCGGGAGTCGATGTTCCCGAGTATATTATATATATATTTATATATATATGGATGTAGTTTTCAAAACTATTGATCGAATAAGTTTTATTCGATAACTTTATTTTATTTAATGAATATTATTTGAATATTTATCTGAGGACTTATGACTCAGTTTATTTTATTATTTGAATATGATTCGAATATCCATTCGAGGGCTTATGACTCAGTTATATTATTTAATGAATATTACTTGAATATTCATTTGAGGATGTATGACTCCGTTTATTTTATTTAATGAATATTATTTATAATATTCATTCGAGGTATTATGACTCTGCTTATTATTTAATAATATTCCTTATTTTATTAAAGAATAATGTTTCGATAATCAAACTTATTTTCGATTATTCAAATAAAGATAATACTTTCGTATAAGTATATCTTTGGTTATTTAATATCCATTTCAAGTATGAGTTTTAAAACTTCTACTTCGAATATTTTTATAAGGATTATCTTTATGAGAATATTATTTAAATAATAATATTCAAATATTTCTAATATATCGGGACTGATTTATTTTAATAAATCAGCAGTACTCCAAACATTCTTAAAAATGTTTTCGAGTCTTCAAAATGATTTTTAAAGTTAGAGTGGACCCCAAAACTCATTTTTATATTTAAGATCTTCCTTTCAAAGGGGATTTAAATACTCGCTCAAAACCTGGGGGATCCGGCTCTGTGGTGTATTTTACATTCGCAACGTGGTTGCTGTTTTGAGAAAACAATTTGATTACTTGCCCAACGTTCGGGAAGTAAGTCCATCTAATTGAGTCGGCATAAGCGACAGGCCGGGGTACGGTCTATCATAGTGTAAGTGGCTAGGTGGCAGTCCATCAACGCATAAGAGGCCGGGTGGCGGTCCAGCACAAGGTCCTTATGTGGCTAGGGTGATGACCGGTGGGGGATTCATCCATCTACTAGTAGAAAAGGTTACTTATTGGTATCTTTGCCTGATCAGCAAGATATCGGGTTTATGCCAAAATTCTTTTCCTTTCCAAAATTCATTGGATGTTACAAACTCCGTTCATACTTTACATAACAGAGGTTCCAGGAAATGTTTAAGAGATCTATATGTGGATATATATATCGGGACTAAATAAAGTATCTCGTAACATTATTTCATTCAATAATATTTTAAAGATTGAATCTATTCAAGTCTTATCTTGTGGTCTCATCTATGGGATGACCCTTTTGAAACCTATAATACTTTGAACAGTGGTAGTTCAAGTAGCCTTATAAATGATATAAGTATAGTGAAGTATTTGGTAACTTCATCCCTTATTTTTGCTTATATCCAGTAAGTAATTATCTTACACTTGATAAAGGATTTTAGTAAGTTATCCATTTAGATACTTGCATTATTGTTTACACTATATATTATCTTGCGAGCTGTAATGCTCACTCTTGCTTTATTTCTTCATCACACAACAACAGTTAGTAAAGATGGCCAGACTCAAGCAGACCCAGCGCAAGAGCGTGGGAAGCGCCCCGCGCCTTCCCGTTGAGATCATAGCTGCTATAGCTGCAGAGGTAGATCTATCTGTAGATCAGACCTTCTACTTTTGAGAATCAATTATGTATAATTATAACTTGTGGCAGATAATGGCAATTAATTGTAAACTTATTAAGTGATCATTTTGGGTTGTAATAACTTTTAAATTGTGGATTCAAAGACTTGTACTTATTTCAATTTCATCTCTGAGACTATAACGGGTTGTGGTGTGTGTTAGTATGGGGTCACAGCATAAGGTTAACTATTATTAATTAAGTGAAGTGATATTGTGGAAAGAAAGACCGTGACGACCCGGATCCCTGACCCCGGATCTGGGGGTGTTACAGAAATGGTATCAGAGCTAAGCGTTATAAACCTCAGAGATGATGCGACGATGTAATAATAAACTCACAAAAATAATAAGAACTCTTGCCAAGTTCATGGTCGGACTACTTAAAGTAGCGCTGACAGTTAAAAGCCTTACAGGAACCCTTATAAGTATCATGATAGTAACTTAGCTCGTTTAATGTGTAGGCGCATGAGATAGAGGACCCTGAGATGTTCGAGCGTGAGCATGATGAGGCACTGCTAGATGTCGAGGATCAGGAGGAGCCTGAGATGGAGGAGGATGAGGAGGACCCCTCCGAGGAGTCAGAGACAGAGGTCATTGCTATTTTAGATGAGGAGGACCCAGATGAGGTCCCAGTAGCTGAGGAGCGTGTCGGACCTATGGTAGTGTACACTGGTACCTCTTTACCCACACTCCCGGTGGTTAGAGCTCCTACCCCTCCACTATTATCTTGGATCCCCTATGATGATAGCTCGGAGACCCATACTTCCGAGCCTAGGCAGACCGAGGAGGCACCCCCAGCGGCTTTGGATTCACCACCTCTCGACCCTGCCCATAGGCAGTCTTTGTTAGCCCACGGCTATGTTCAGGATGTGCTGAGGACCCGAGTGGCTGTTGCTGAGGCCCGGCTGGATGAGGCCAGAAGGGAGTTGGATGCGGAGAGGGCGGGTAGGCGTACCCGAGCTTATGAGACTAGGGCTGCTGTAACGACCGAGGAATTACGCTTGCATTATATTATAATAATAATAAATTATGTGTATTATTATGTGATTAACTGTGTTGAGGCATTAAACCCTAATCGTTATGTGCTACATGTTGTCTGTTTTGATCTGAACATGTTTCGGACATTTATTGAGTGTTTTATTGCAAGTTATATATTTTATATCAAAACCCGTACAGCTCAAACAGTATTTTAAAAGCCCGTATTTCAAACAAAATCATTGGCCCTATTTTGCCAAAAATGCCCTATACCGTATCGCTATTCTGAACCCCTAGACGTTTTACAAATTGACCTTTTTCGCGAAAAACGACTTTTCCGGACCCCTTCGGGTACCAAAAACCCCACAAAAATCACATTTTTATTTTTATATGATCATGAAATTATCATATATCATTTTTCTTTGTATTTTTGTATTTTTCACAATTTTTGGGAATTTTTAGTATTTATTTTGTATTTATTGGATATTTAAAAATTCAATATTAATACCCAAAAATTATAAAAATTGGGGCCAAATATTTTTATTAGGAGTGTAATTAGCCCCTTAATTTTATTTAGGGGTATTATTTTCAGTACTATAAATAGCTGTTTTATTATTAATTAATTAGTTAATTATTATTAAAAATCCAGAAAATCAAGAAATTAGTTTGTTGGTGAAGAACAACTGCAGAATTAATCTCTAGATTTGAAGGTGATTCTGTTGTCCAATTTGATCATGTGAGTAACCAAAACGATCCTTTTGATCTCTACTTGCTATTCATACCATCAATTTTGTGTTTTATAGCTATGATTTTCGATTTGTAAATTAGGGTTTATGACTGAAATTAGGGGTTTTTGATTTAGTAATCGTTTGATTGTTTGCTTGATGTAGTTAGTTTTGTTGTAGTCTTAGGAGTAATCAGGTATTTTTATTGTGATTTTACAACCCCTAAATCGATGTGCAGAGTTTATGAGTTTTAGTGTTTTTGATTTTGTTTTCTTTAGATTTTTAGATGTTTTTGATTGATATGAACTGTTGGGAATGATTGTAGAGGTCTGTAGCTCCGATTTGGTATAAGTTTTGTGAAGTTTTGACTCGATTTTTGGGAGATCGTTTTTCCGATGAAACCCATCGGAAACGCTCCGATTCTAGCCGGAGAAGACGACGGAGGGACCGTCTGGGATAGCAGAACCTGTGGTTGTGATGGCGGAGTCGTGGGAAACATGTTGGAAGCAAGAACGGTGCAGAACCGTGGCGTTTTGGACGTGTATGCTGCTTGCCGGAAAGCTCGCCGGAACCGGCCACCATTGCCGGATTCTGGGCAGCTTGGTTGTGTTCATGAAGACCCGGGTTCGACCCGGTTCCAACCCGGAAATCGACCCGGGTTTGATCCTAAAAACCCAAACTCTGAAATCAGTTTCATGTTTCTGGATTTTTATTTATTTATTTTATTTTATGAAAATTAGAAATTAGTTTTAATAATTATAATAATTAGCTAAAATTAGATTTAAATTCTGAAAAAAAAAAAAATATTATTAATTTCTGAATTATTTTATAAATTTATAAATTCGAATTTAATTATTTAATTATTTATCTAATTATTTATTAGTTATCTAATTAATTAATAATTAGGTAATTAATTAGTAATTAGGTAATTAATCAAAGATTAAATAATACGAGTAACTTGTATTTATGCGAGTAATGATTCGATAATGAGAATTATTATTCGAGCGTTAGTTATTCGAATAATATTGTAATAATTATTCGTATCGTATAAATAGTTATCGGTAATTATCTGTTTAGCGAATCGTACGAGTTTCAATAATAATCTAATAGATCGATAGTTATTCGAGAATTGCGAGTAGCTCGTAGTTATACGAATAATTAATCGTTAAGTGAGCTATAATTCGAATAATTCGTAGCTATTCGATAAATAGCGTATCAATTAATTAAGTTGATTGATTATTTGTAAATAATCGATCTAATCGAATAAACGTCGATAAGTTATAAATATTATAATAAATTGTGATTAATCCTAATAATTAGGGATTTATTATTTTAAATTATTAAATAAGTAATTATTAATTATTTATTAATTATTTATTTATTAAATATTTAAAAATTGATTAATTATTTCGATAATTAATCACATAATTTTCAATAAATCGTAACTTCTTCGTTTTAACTCCAAAAATTATAAAAAAATTATTTTTGACTTTGATTTTTCTTAAATAATTATTTAAAAATTATTTTAGGATTTAAAAGGTTATAATAATTATCTATATTGAATAATAAATTGAATTATCAGTGTTTAATTCATAACAATTCAACCGTTAGTCCGATTTGAGTGAAACGAAGACCCCTAGACTCAGAAAAATGAGATGAATCTAATAAAAATAGTTGTAAGTTATAATTTCTTTTGAAAAAGAATGGTTGGTGATAATTGATAGTTCGAAGGTCCTAGTAGGGATATAATTAAGCCGAATAAATCCCGAAAAATTATAATAAAATCAAATTCGACTAGTAATGTAGGTATAAGCCTAGAATTGATTCTAAAAATAATTATAAATCTAGAAATTAATTATGTGCTTTACGTGCTACGTGCTTTATGTAATTATGTGAATAGATGTGCTGTATAAATGTATGTATATATATATATATATATATATATGCGAGTCAGATAGAAACGCATGGGTAGACTGATAAGGTTGCGTGATATCAATTCAAGATACACGTATATAGTAAATTATCTAAACACCTATCTTTCTATAATTTGTTCAGTGTTAGCAAGGCAGAGCAAGCTAGGGTCAGAAGGCAGTAAGTTAAATCAGGTTAAGTACGCGCAAGGCAAGTTTTTCCCCTATTCTAAATGCAGAATAGTGATTTATAATTCCTTTCTAACGTAACAATTCTCTTTGATAATTATTGTTCATATACACTGTTACCCATTTATATCACTTGTTCCATTTCATTTAAATTCTTGATTTACCCAATTTATGGAATTCTTGTTCATATTTCAATTCCTTTACCCTTGTTACATATAGTCTGGTATATCCTGGTGTTAGGATATATCAATAGCATTCCGATTATTCCGGATGCTAAGCCTTGGACTGGATGGTTACTTTACGAGCTGGGTTTTACCCAGGTCATTAATTAATAGGCCATAGTTGCCTGAGTACTCCTAATGTTGGTTGGGTCTATGCAGTTGGGTATAGATCCGCACTATATTCTGACTGATCAGCAGATTATAGTGCATATGTTGGTTCTTGTTTCCAGTCTTATTCATTTGGCACTCGCCATCATGGGCAAATTATTATCATATACAGATACAGATGGTTATTCAAACCAGCAGCTTCTTGGTTCATTTATATTTCTCTCTTTATATATATATATATATTGTTGCAGGCTTGTTGAGCAATTTTGGCTCATCCCTTTTTATTGTTACTCCTATTGTTTTACAGTTAAGGTAGAGAATGAAACCCATCAGGACCCGCGTAGTCAAGAAGCGAGTCAAGCAGCGGGACCCTCTTATACCAAGAGTGTTCCTTCCTATTCCCGAAGAGAGTTTTGAAGTGCCAGATCAGGTGTAGCAGGATAAGTAGTAATGTTGGGTTGAATAAAAGTTTTGTGTAGTTTGAATAAAAGATTGTGTAGGGAAACTGTAGATAGAATAAAGTTTTGTAATAAAGAGAGTTCTTGAGACAGGTTTTATTTAGTTGGGTTTGTAATAAAGTGTAGTGCATGATTCTTGTTTCCAACCTCAAACCTTAAAAGATCCTGAGTAGTGATAGTTCGGGGTAATTATTATATTTATATTCCGTTTGTGCAGGTATAGTTGGTAATTGTTGTTAATAATGCCCCAAATCTATACCCCGGATTTGGAGGGTGTTATAGTTGGTATCCGAGCTTAGTTTTGACCTTGGAAAACAAGAATGTTAGGATTGAGATAAGATAGGAAAATAAGATAGGATGAGAGTGGGAGTGTTAGGACTGTTTGTCTATGTGATTAGAAGTTATGAGTTATAGGATTGTGATTTGATTGTTTTTGTGTTATTATTTTTATGTATATTAGATGGCTTCTTTATCATCATCTACGGAGAGGACCGAGACAGATCCAGTGGATGCACCGGTAGTCGCCCCAGTGTCCGAGCAGGTTTTACCTCCATTGCCACCTGAGCCAGCACCAGAGATACCACTTTTCCCGGAGGTACCAGGTTTTGCAGATTATTTTCCATACGTTGAGCCAGAAATACCAGATATTCCACCATTAGAGTTTCCGATGTTTGATATTCCTGATATGGTTGATCTTCCGCAGTGGGAGGATGTAGAGCCTCAGATTCATATGCCACCAGTCGAGATTCCAGAGCTGCCACATATGGAGCCAGAGGCAGAGCCGCCAGGGTATGTGCCTATGGAGCAGCCTGTCTTATTTCCTGCCCCATTAGCCATTTATGCACCTATCCCAGGAGTGTATCAGTTTCCTCAGCCAGAGTTTATGGATGAGATCATAGTAGATGGACCATTACCTTCTCGAGGTTCCAGCACTGATCTTCATGAGCATCATACCGTGACTTACCAGCGCTTTCAGGCAGAGAGGGAGGAGAGGATTAGATGGCAGAACCAGTGTAGAGAGATCCTTGGATTGTATGAGACACAGACGGATGGTCCTGTCAGAGCATTACGACCGGATTATATACTGAGAGAGAGACTACATCATATTCACCGGGTTAGTTCGCAGCAGCTTACTGATTTGAGACAGCAGGATCTTAGTGCGGAGACAGCATATCGCAGAGCATTGGGACTTACCGAGATAGTGCTAGAGGCAGTGCAGGAGGAGTTGAGCCACGTACCACCAGGATTTTGAGACCAGCAGGGCGATGAGTGTTGTATTATGTATATTTTGTAGATAGAGGCAGCATAGTATTGTATGACTAGTTTGTATGAGTGTAGCTACTGACTCTGACTGATAGTAGTAGCAGTACGACTGTTATATCATAGGATTTTGTATCAAGCACTGACACCTGTAGCTGGTGTTCTACCTATATATATATATATGAGATAATCTTTTGCACGTTTTCTTTATTTTATTTCCAGTCATTTAAGCATTTACATTTATTTCAGTACCATTGCATATTTACAAATGTAGTTTTATTTACGATCTTGTTGTAAAAAAAAAAAAAAAATTTACTGTTTTATTTATTCAGTTATTTAATAAGTTATTTTCTTGAATCGACTGTTTTAATATATGTTTAATATACTGTTATTAAATAAGATCCATTATTTACTTATCAGAAAAATGGCACCTAAGAGAAAAGCGCAGCCCGACTCATCGAATGGAAACACCGAGGGCCAAAACAATAATAGACAGATGGATCAGATGTTTAATCTCATGCAACAGCAGATGTTGATGATGCAACAACAAATGCAGCAACAGCAACAGCAGTTCCAGCAACAGATGTTACAGCAAGCCGCTCATCCAGGACATCAAATACCACCAGCAGCACCTACGACTACCTTCAAGCAATTTCAGTCGGTGAAGCCACCGGAATTTATGGGTTCCACAGATCCTACGAAAGCGAGAGCTTGGCTGAAAGAGATGGAAAAGGCTTTTTCGTTGGTAAAGGTTGAGGAAGAGCAGAAGACAGATTTCGCTAGCTATTTTCTAAAAGGTGAAGCTAATTACTGGTGGGAATCGAAGAAAGCTTTGGAAGAAGGTGTGGTGAACTGGAACAGATTCACTGATCTTTTCTTGGAGAAATATTTTCCTCGTTTTATGAAGAACCAGATGGAGATCAAGTTCTTGGAGCTGAAACAAGACAACTTATCGGTTACGGATTATGAAACCAAGTTTACTGAATTGGCAAGGTTTGTTCCAGAGCAGGTGGACACGGACGAGAAGCGGGCCAAGAGATTTCAGCAAGGATTAAAACCATGGATTCGTAGCAGGGTAGCTGTGTTTGAATTGACAACTTATACGGCTGTTGTTCAGAAAGCTATGATTATTGAAGGAGAAAGCGAAGCAGCTCAGAAAGAGAGAGGACCAGGGAATTTTCAGAATCGTTTCAACAAAAGGCCAGGATTTCAAGCTCGGGGAAAAGTACATTTCAAAAGGCCAGAGCAAAACAACCAGAGGATGGGTAATCGACTACCTGCCCCAACTCAGCAAAGGCTTATCCGACCGCCTATACCTGATTGCAGAACGTGTGGTAGAAAGCATACAGGAGTTTGCAACAAGCTAAATGTTACGTGTTTCAAGTGCAAGCAAAGGGGACACTATTCTGGAGAATGTCCAATGGGAAAAGCAGAAGTTACTTGTTTTCAATGTGGGAGAAAAGGGCATATCGCCAAAGACTGCAGAGGAATTGCAATGGCTGCCAGTATTCCAAGAGTTTTAGCATTACCTCCACCTCCACTACCACAGCAAAATCAGCCCAGAGCAAGGACTTTCAACATGTCAATGAAGGAAGCGGTACAGAATCCGAATGTGGTTGCAGGTACACTTCCTGTAAATTCCGTAAATGCTTTAGTATTGATTGATTCAGGAGCTACTAGATCTTTTATTTCTGAAGCCTTTATCTCTAAGATAGATTGTGAAATTCAGTGGTTGGATGAAGTGTTAGTCATAAAATTAGCAAATAATGATCAGGTTGCAGTAGATCGAGTATGTCCGAGCTGTGATATTGAGATAGGGAGATGTCATTTTTCAGTTGATTTGATACCTTTTAGGTTAGGGGAGTTTGATATTATTTTAGGAATGGATTGGCTGTCTAGTAATAATGCTCAAATTGACTGTGCGAATAAGAGAGTGAAATTGCAAACTGAAGAAAATGAAACGGTAATATTTAAAGGTGAGAAGCAAAAGCAGAAATTCCTATCAATAATGCAGACGAGAAGATTGCTACGTCAAGGATGTCAAGCTTATTTAGCCTATGTACGGGATGTTGATAAGGGAGATTTGAAGATTGAAGATATTCCTGTGGTTTGTGAATTTCTTGATGTTTTTCCGGACGAATTACCAGGACTTCCACCAGATCGAGAAATCGAATTCACTATTGACTTGACGCCAGGGACTGAACCAATTTCGAAAGCTCCATATAGAATGGCACCTGTTGAAATGAGGGAATTAGCAAAGCAGTTGCAAGAACTTCTTGACAAAGGAATTATAAGGCCAAGTGTATCCCCATGGGGTGCGCCAGTATTGTTCGTGAAAAAGAAGGATGGTAGTATGCGATTGTGTATCGATTATCGTGAGCTGAACAAGTTAACTATCAAGAATAAATATCCTTTACCTCGCATTGATGATTTATTTGATCAACTAAAAGGAGCAGCATGGTTTTCGAAAATCGACTTACGATCAGGCTATCATCAGTTAAAGATTAAGGCCGAAGATATTCCAAAGACAGCGTTTAGAACAAGGTACGGACACTATGAATTTCTTGTAATGGCTTTTGGATTGACGAATGCACCTGCAGCGTTTATGGATTTGATGAATCGAATATTCAAGAAGTATTTGGATAAGTTTATTATTATATTTATTGATGACATCTTGATCTATTCAAAGACGGAAGAAGAGCATGCAGCGCATTTAAGAACGACATTGGAGATATTACGGAAGGAACAGCTTTATGCAAAATTTTCCAAATGCGAATTTTGGTTGAAAGAAGTGCAGTTTCTAGGGCACATCATCAGCAGAGAAGGCATTCAAGTTGATCCAACAAAAATTGAAGCTGTGTTGAATTGGGAAAGACCAAAGACGCCGACAGAGGTTCGAAGTTTCTTAGGTTTGGCAGGATATTATCGAAGATTTGTCAAAGATTTTGCAAAGATAGCTACACCGCTGACCAAGTTAACTCGACAAAGTGAAAAGTTCGAATGGAATAGTAAGTGTGAAGAAAGTTTTCAAGAATTGAAGAATCGGTTGGTGACGGCACCAGTATTAGTATTGCCAGACGAGCAAGGAAATTTTGTTATCTACAGTGACGCTTCATATCGTGGTTTAGGATGTGTATTAATGCAACATGGTAACGTCATTGCCTATGCGTCGAGACAACTTAAACCCCATGAACAGAAATATCCTACACATGATCTGGAATTAGCAGCAATTGTATTTGCATTGAAGCTGTGGAGACATTATCTGTACGGTGAAAAATGTGAAATCTACACGGATCATAAAAGTCTGAAGTATATCTTCACGCAAAAGGAACTAAACATGCGACAACGTCGATGGCTGGAATTGATTAAAGATTACGATGTTACAATCAGTTATCATCCAGGAAAAGCAAATGTTGTAGCAGATGCGCTAAGTAGAAAAGAAAGATTGAATCGGTTAACTTCGTGCGAAGAATTGGCCAAGGAATTCGACAAATTGGAGATCGAGATTCATATTCCCAATGAATCTGCAGGAACTATCTACGCTATGACTTTCCAACCGGAGTTGCTAGAAAAGATTCGCCGTTGTCAAGAAGAAGTGATGAGTCAAGACGACAACTTAACAGGAGAAGAGATTACAACTCAGAAAGATAATGAAGGAATTTTACGTTTTGCGTCAAGAATCTGGATCCCTAACATGGCAGAATTAAAAGAAGAAATTATGCGAGATGCGCACAATTCGAAGTATTCCATTCATCCAGGAAGCACGAAAATGTATCGCGATTTGAAGAAAAACTTTTGGTGGCCGAATATGAAGAAGGAGATAGCAGAATGGGTGAGTAAATGCTACACATGCCAGCGAGTTAAAGCAGAACACCAACGTCCGAGTGGGTTATTGCAACCATTAGACATTCCAGAATGGAAATGGGAACATCTAGCGATGGATTTTGTGGTAGGTCTACCGAAGACTAGGGCAAATCATGATGCGATATGGGTAATCATTGACAGACTTACGAAGTCGGCACATTTTCTACCAATTAATGAAAGATTTTCGCTCGACAAATTAGTGCACATGTATCTCAAGGAAATTGTGATGCGTCATGGAGTACCAGTATCAATTGTATCGGATCGAGATCCTCGTTTCAATTCAAGATTTTGGAGACAATTTCAAGAATGTCTAGGAACGAAGTTGAATATGAGTACAGCTTATCATCCGCAAACTGACGGCCAAAGTGAAAGGACAATTCAAACGATTGAAGACATGCTACGAGTTTGTGCGATCGATTTTGAAGGCAGTTGGGATGAACATTTACCCCTAGTGGAATTTTCTTATAATAATAGCTATCACGCCAGTATTGGAATGCCACCGTATGAAGCATTATATGGGAGGAAATGCAGATCACCCGTGCACTGGGATGAAGTTGGAGAACGCAAGATTTTGGGTCCAGAATTAATTCAGCAGACAAAAGAAAAGATTAATCTTATTCGGAAACGAATCGAGGCAGCACAAAACAGACAAAGCAGATATGCAAACCAAGCCAGGAAGGATATGGACTATCAGGAAGGAGAACATGTATTGCTCAAAATATCGCCATGGAAAGGATTGACCAGATTTGGCAATAAAGGGAAATTGAAGCCACGATACGTTGGACCATTTGAGATTTTGAAGAAAATTGGGAAGGTTGCGTACGAGTTAGCTCTACCACCCCATATGCAGCACATTCACAACGTATTTCATGTATCTATACTTAAGAGGTATAATCCTGATACAAGGCATGTAATAGAGTATGAACCAGTAGAACTTCAGGCAGATTTGTCATATGTAGAACAGCCAATAAGAATTCTAGATAGGCAAGAGAGGGTATTAAGAAATAAGTCTGTGTCATTAGTGAGAGTTTTATGGAGAAACCCAGTGGTTGAAGAATCAACCTGGGAGCTTGAAAGTGAAATGCTAGAAAAGTATCCTCAGTTATTTACATAATTAGATTCTGAGGACAGAATCTTGTTAAGGGGGGAAGAATGTAACGACCGAGGAATTACGCTTGCATTATATTATAATAATAATAAATTATGTGTATTATTATGTGATTAACTGTGTTGAGGCATTAAACCCTAATCGTTATGTGCTACATGTTGTCTGTTTTGATCTGAACATGTTTCGGACATTTATTGAGTGTTTTATTGCAAGTTATATATTTTATATCAAAACCCGTACAGCTCAAACAGTATTTTAAAAGCCCGTATTTCAAACAAAATCATTGGCCCTATTTTGCCAAAAATGCCCTATACCGTATCGCTATTCTGAACCCCTAGACGTTTTACAAATTGACCTTTTTCGCGAAAAAACGACTTTTCCGGACCCCTTCGGGTACCAAAAACCCCACAAAAATCACATTTTTATTTTTATATGATCATGAAATTATCATATATCATTTTTCTTTGTATTTTTGTATTTTTCACAATTTTTGGGAATTTTTAGTATTTATTTTGTATTTATTGGATATTTAAAAATTCAATATTAATACCCAAAAATTATAAAAATTGGGGCCAAATATTTTTATTAGGAGTGTAATTAGCCCCTTAATTTTATTTAGGGGTATTATTTTCAGTACTATAAATAGCTGTTTTATTATTAATTAATTAGTTAATTATTATTAAAAATCCAGAAAATCAAGAAATTAGTTTGTTGGTGAAGAACAACTGCAGAATTAATCTCTAGATTTGAAGGTGATTCTGTTGTCCAATTTGATCATGTGAGTAACCAAAACGATCCTTTTGATCTCTACTTGCTATTCATACCATCAATTTTGTGTTTTATAGCTATGATTTTCGATTTGTAAATTAGGGTTTATGACTGAAATTAGGGGTTTTTGATTTAGTAATCGTTTGATTGTTTGCTTGATGTAGTTAGTTTTGTTGTAGTCTTAGGAGTAATCAGGTATTTTTATTGTGATTTTACAACCCCTAAATCGATGTGCAGAGTTTATGAGTTTTAGTGTTTTTGATTTTGTTTTCTTTAGATTTTTAGATGTTTTTGATTGATATGAACTGTTGGGAATGATTGTAGAGGTCTGTAGCTCCGATTTGGTATAAGTTTTGTGAAGTTTTGACTCGATTTTTGGGAGATCGTTTTTCCGATGAAACCCATCGGAAACGCTCCGATTCTAGCCGGAGAAGACGACGGAGGGACCGTCTGGGATAGCAGAACCTGTGGTTGTGATGGCGGAGTCGTGGGAAACATGTTGGAAGCAAGAACGGTGCAGAACCGTGGCGTTTTGGACGTGTATGCTGCTTGCCGGAAAGCTCGCCGGAACCGGCCACCATTGCCGGATTCTGGGCAGCTTGGTTGTGTTCATGAAGACCCGGGTTCGACCCGGTTCCAACCCGGAAATCGACCCGGGTTTGATCCTAAAAACCCAAACTCTGAAATCAGTTTCATGTTTCTGGATTTTTATTTATTTATTTTATTTTATGAAAATTAGAAATTAGTTTTAATAATTATAATAATTAGCTAAAATTAGATTTAAATTCTGAAAAAAAAAATAATATTATTAATTTCTGAATTATTTTATAAATTTATAAATTCGAATTTAATTATTTAATTATTTATCTAATTATTTATTAGTTATCTAATTAATTAATAATTAGGTAATTAATTAGTAATTAGGTAATTAATCAAAGATTAAATAATACGAGTAACTTGTATTTATGCGAGTAATGATTCGATAATGAGAATTATTATTCGAGCGTTAGTTATTCGAATAATATTGTAATAATTATTCGTATCGTATAAATAGTTATCGGTAATTATCTGTTTAGCGAATCGTACGAGTTTCAATAATAATCTAATAGATCGATAGTTATTCGAGAATTGCGAGTAGCTCGTAGTTATACGAATAATTAATCGTTAAGTGAGCTATAATTCGAATAATTCGTAGCTATTCGATAAATAGCGTATCAATTAATTAAGTTGATTGATTATTTGTAAATAATCGATCTAATCGAATAAACGTCGATAAGTTATAAATATTATAATAAATTGTGATTAATCCTAATAATTAGGGATTTATTATTTTAAATTATTAAATAAGTAATTATTAATTATTTATTAATTATTTATTTATTAAATATTTAAAAATTGATTAATTATTTCGATAATTAATCACATAATTTTCAATAAATCGTAACTTCTTCGTTTTAACTCCAAAAATTATAAAAAAATTATTTTTGACTTTGATTTTTCTTAAATAATTATTTAAAAATTATTTTAGGATTTAAAAGGTTATAATAATTATCTATATTGAATAATAAATTGAATTATCAGTGTTTAATTCATAACAATTCAACCGTTAGTCCGATTTGAGTGAAACGAAGACCCCTAGACTCAGAAAAATGAGATGAATCTAATAAAAATAGTTGTAAGTTATAATTTCTTTTGAAAAAGAATGGTTGGTGATAATTGATAGTTCGAAGGTCCTAGTAGGGATATAATTAAGCCGAATAAATCCCGAAAAATTATAATAAAATCAAATTCGACTAGTAATGTAGGTATAAGCCTAGAATTGATTCTAAAAATAATTATAAATCTAGAAATTAATTATGTGCTTTACGTGCTACGTGCTTTATGTAATTATGTGAATAGATGTGCTGTATAAATGTATGTATATATATATATATATATATATATATATATATATATATGCGAGTCAGATAGAAACGCATGGGTAGACTGATAAGGTTGCGTGATATCAATTCAAGATACACGTATATAGTAAATTATCTAAACACCTATCTTTCTATAATTTGTTCAGTGTTAGCAAGGCAGAGCAAGCTAGGGTCAGAAGGCAGTAAGTTAAATCAGGTTAAGTACGCGCAAGGCAAGTTTTTCCCCTATTCTAAATGCAGAATAGTGATTTATAATTCCTTTCTAACGTAACAATTCTCTTTGATAATTATTGTTCATATACACTGTTACCCATTTATATCACTTGTTCCATTTCATTTAAATTCTTGATTTACCCAATTTATGGAATTCTTGTTCATATTTCAATTCCTTTACCCTTGTTACATATAGTCTGGTATATCCTGGTGTTAGGATATATCAATAGCATTCCGATTATTCCGGATGCTAAGCCTTGGACTGGATGGTTACTTTACGAGCTGGGTTTTACCCAGGTCATTAATTAATAGGCCATAGTTGCCTGAGTACTCCTAATGTTGGTTGGGTCTATGCAGTTGGGTATAGATCCGCACTATATTCTGACTGATCAGCAGATTATAGTGCATATGTTGGTTCTTGTTTCCAGTCTTATTCATTTGGCACTCGCCATCATGGGCAAATTATTATCATATACAGATACAGATGGTTATTCAAACCAGCAGCTTCTTGGTTCATTTATATTTCTCTCTTTATATATATATATATATTGTTGCAGGCTTGTTGAGCAATTTTGGCTCATCCCTTTTTATTGTTACTCCTATTGTTTTACAGTTAAGGTAGAGAATGAAACCCATCAGGACCCGCGTAGTCAAGAAGCGAGTCAAGCAGCGGGACCCTCTTATACCAAGAGTGTTCCTTCCTATTCCCGAAGAGAGTTTTGAAGTGCCAGATCAGGTGTAGCAGGATAAGTAGTAATGTTGGGTTGAATAAAAGTTTTGTGTAGTTTGAATAAAAGATTGTGTAGGGAAACTGTAGATAGAATAAAGTTTTGTAATAAAGAGAGTTCTTGAGACAGGTTTTATTTAGTTGGGTTTGTAATAAAGTGTAGTGCATGATTCTTGTTTCCAACCTCAAACCTTAAAAGATCCTGAGTAGTGATAGTTCGGGGTAATTATTATATTTATATTCCGCTTGTGCAGGTATAGTTGGTAATTGTTGTTAATAATGCCCCAAATCTATACCCCGGATTTGGAGGGTGTTATAGCTGCTATACCCCGATCCTTGAGGAGGGAGCTGATGGGGATAGAGCTCACGTCCCGAGCGAGACTCAGATCGCTCCAGGGGGACAGGCATGGTAGGATCTCCAGGCGGCAGGCCGACTATATCTTCCGTCGTACGATGGAAAGGGTATGGGAGCTGACCCGCTCCGATGTGTGATTCAGGACTGACGATGGGATAGTCTAGTTGTCTAGTTAGTCGAGGCCTTAGTAAGAGCCAATTTTCCGGGATAGTTGACTTGCATATAGCATCCCTTTTTCTGACTAGACAGATAGACTCTTGTGTATCACTTTTGGGACAGATGACTGTAGCACTGTTGTACTTTTGACCAGATCAAACTATGTATTTCTCGCATTATGTATATATTTGTTTCCTTTGGGTTCAGTTCCTTAGTGACGAGATCACTGTTTTTATCATTATTATTAATGCACTTCTTATTAGAACTATCATAATATAATAGAATTACGAGATGCATTCTCCCCATTATAGAGCTGTGCAAGGCACAATGTTGGGTATGATTGTGACCTAACGTTGAATTTCCCAATAATTTTGTTTATTATCAGTATCATGCCGCCAAGAAAGATTGGAACTAGGGCGAACCCTGGATCTGAGGACTAGGGAAGCCATAACCAGGATGATAGGAACCAGGAACACAGTGAAGAGGAAGACGAGGATTATGTTGAACAGGATGAATCCCTGTATGAAGAGGAGGAGGAGACATATGATATTGAGGGATTTGAAATAGAGGCTGAGGGAGGAGAAACTGAGGTTGAGCAACCAATACCAAACCCAGACATGGATCCCATGGGCCAGTTCATGCAACTACTAAGACAGAACTTGGAACGTCAACCCAACCCACCCCCTCAAGGAAATAACAATGTTGTGGCAAACTCTTTCAGGGCTTTTAAGTCCCTTAAGCCCCCTGAGTTCCACGGATCAGCCGACCCAGTTGAGGCAAGGGCATGGTTAAAGGAAATGGAGAAATCCTTTGAGATTCTGAGTATCGATGAGGCACAAAAGACTGTATTTGCTACCTACCTTCTGAAAGGAGAGGCTAACTACTGGTGGAAGGCCAAGAAAAACATGGAGACAGATGCTATCATAACCTGGGAGAGATTCAGTCAGTTATTTCTGGGAAAATATTTCCCGAGGTTTATGGAAAACCAGATGGAGCTCAAGTTCTTGGAGCTAAAGCAGAATAACTTATCTGTAGCAGAGTACGAAGCGAAATTTACTGAGTTATCAAGGTTTGTGCCGGAATTTGTAAGCACCGAAGAAAAGAAAGCTAGGAGGTTTCAGCAAGGACTGAAACCGTGGATTCAGAATAGGGTGGCAATCCTTGAGCTTACTGATTATGCCACTCTGGTGCAAAAGGCAACAATTGTAGAAATCGGAAGTGAACAGATGCAGAAGGAAAGAGAGAAGAAGGGAATAAAGAGGAAAAGTATGAGCATGGGTGGAGGTTCCGCAGGAAGGAACTTCCCAACTAGAGTTAATAAGGAAGCAGTGTCCCTACCGGGAAAGGAGATTGGGTTTAAGCAGCCAATGAGTGTAAATATGAGCCAGAGCGGCCAGAAGTCAAGAATGTCCTATTCCAACCAGTCTCGACCCCCATTGCCAGCCTGTAACACTTGTGGAAGGATGCATTCTGGGGAGTGTAAAGGAAAGCCGGTAATTTGCTTCAAGTGTGGTCGAGAGGGTCACTATTCGGACAAGTGCACTTCGCCAACCCCCATTACCCGCCCAACCACCACTTGTCATCAGTGTGGACGCCCGGGTCATTGGAAGAGGGAATGCCCAATGAACAAACCAGCAGCTTCGGGAGCAAGCAGGGCTGCTTCTAATAAGCCACCTACTGCAAGGACTTTCAACATGACAGTCCAGGATGCTATGAAAGATTCAGATGTGATAGCAGGTACCCTTTCTCTAAATTCAGTCAGTGCAAACGTTTTATTTGATTCAGGAGCAACTAAATCTTTTATATCAAGGGACTTTGCGCGTAAATTAAGACTTAAAGCTGAACCCTTGATAGAGCCCTTACAAGTAGAAATAGCCAACCATGAAGTTATTCTTGTTAATCTGATTCACCCCGCCTGTGAGTTAGGCATAGGGGAACAATCTTTCAGTGTTGATCTGATTCCTTTTAAGTTAGGGGAATTTGATATAATTTTGGGAATGGACTGGCTATCTAGCAATGATGCTTAGATAGACTGTAAGGGGAAGAAAGTTAAGTTAAATATCCCAGGAAAGAAAGAAGTCATATTTAGGGGAAAGAGGCAGACGCAGAAATTTTTGACTATGGCCCAGGCCAGAAGGATGCTACGAAAAGGAAACGAGGCTTACCTAGCCTATGTGGTAGACACGCAAAAGGAGGTGCCCAACTTACAAGATATTCCAGTAGTCAACGAATTTGAAGATGTATTCCCACAAGACCTTCCGGGATTACCACCCGATAGAGTGATTGAATTTTCTATTGAGTTGGCCCCAGGGACGGCGCCAGTTTCAAAAGCACCTTACCGGTTAGCCCCGTTAGAAATGAAGGAATTAGCTACCCAATTGCAGGAACTCTTGGATAAGGGTATGATAAGACCCAGTGTGTCTCCGTGGGGAGCACCAGTTTTATTTGTTAAGAAGAAAGATGGGAACATGAGGCTGTGCATCGACTATCGAGAGTTGAACAAGCTAACCATAAAGAACAGATACCCGTTACCTAGAATAGACGATCTGTTCGACCAGCTAAAGGATGCTGTATATTTTTCCAAGATTGACCTGAGAACTGGATATCACCAACTAAATATTAAACCCGAAGATATTCCCAAGACAGCGTTCCGTACCAGGTATGGGCATTATGAGTTCTTGGTAATGTCCTTTGGATTAACCAACGCCCCAGCGGCTTTCATGGATTTAATGAATAGAGTATTTAAGAAGTACTTGGACAAGTGTGTGATAGTTTTTATCGATGATATTTTGATCTACTCAAGGACTGAGGCAGAACATGCAGAGCATTTGAGGATAGCTCTAGGAATACTCAGAGAGGAACAGTTATATGCCAAATTCTCGAAGTGTGAATTCTGGCAGAATGAAGTACAGTTTTTAGGACATGTGATCAATAAAGAAGGAGTATTGGTCGACCCCTCCAAAATAGAGGCGGTCTCAAATTGGGAAAGGCCAACCACACCCACAGAGGTAAGGAGTTTCATAGGATTGGCCGGCTACTATCGTAGATTTGTACAGGACTTTGCGAAGATCGCAACCCCTTTGACACGACTTACTCGTAAGATAGAGAAGTTTGAATGGACGGAGAAATACGAGAACCGTTTTCAGGAATTAAAGAAAAGGTTGGTAACGGCCCCGGTATTGGCATTGCCAGACGGAAAAGGAGATTTTGTGATATATAGTGACGCGTCGCACAAAGGATTAGGGTGTGTGCTTATGCAGCACGGTAAAGTGATTGCGTATGCGTCGAGACAACTGAAGAAATACGAGATTAGATATCCTACCCATGATCTTGAGCTAGCGGCAATAGTTTTTGCCTTAAAAATTTAGAGGCACTACTTGTATGGAGAGAAGTGCGAGATTTTCACAGACCATTAGAGCCTCAAGTACATATTTACGCAGAAAGAGCTCAACATGCGCCAGAGGAGATGGTTAGAACTAATCAAGGACTATGATTGTGAGATTCTCTATCATCCGGGGAAAGCCAATGTGGTGGCTGACACCCTCAGTAGGAAGGAAAGGCTCAGAATGATAATGACTTCGGAAGAATTAATCAGGGATTTCGAAAGAATGGAAATAGAAGTAAAGGTAACCGGAACAGGAACTGAAAAGCTGTTTGAGATATCAGTGCAGCCAGAGTTATTAGAAAAGATTAGATTGTGCCAAGAAAGAATGATGAATGAGGGCAGAGAGTCAATGACTGGAGAAGAGATCCATATTGAGAGAGACAATAAGGGGATAATGAGGTATTCCTACAGGATTTGGGTTCCGAATGTTCAAGAACTTAAAGATAAGATTTTGGATGAAAGTCATAGTTCAAGGTATTCCATTCACCCGGGAAGCACCAAGATGTATAGGGATTTGAAGGAATATTACTGGTGGCCCAACATGAAGAGGGACGTAGCAGAATGGGTAAGCAAATGTTTGACTTGCCAAAGAGTAAAGGCAGAGCACCAGAGACCCAGTGCACTTTTACGACCCCTGGAGATTCCCGAGTGGAAATGGGAACATATAGCGATGGGTTTTATTGTAGGCTTGCCAAGGACGAAAGCCAATCATGATGCCATATGGGTAATTATAGACCGACTGACAAAGTCAGCTCATTTCATTCCTATCAATGAGAGATACACAGTCGATAGACTGGTGGACATTTAACTTAAGGAAATAGTGACGCGACATGGAGTCCCAGCGTCCATTGTCTCAGACCGAGACCCCAGATTCAACTCCAGATTTTGGAACAGCTTTCAAGAATATGCGGGGACCAAGTTAAATATGAGTACCGCGTACCATCCCCAGACGGATGGGCAGAGTGAAAGGACCATCCAGACACTAGAGGATATGTTGAGAGTTTGTGCAATAGACTTTAAAGGAAGTTGGGATGATCACTTGCCGTTGATCGAGTTTTCTTATAACAATAGCTTTCATGCTAGCATCGGAATGCCGCCTTATGAGGCCCTGTACGGAAGAAGGTGTCGATCTCCCTTATACTGGGATGAAGTAGGAGAGCGGAAGATGCTCGGACCCGAAGTGGTCCAAAGGACCAAAGACATAGTGGATCTTATCAGAGGGCGGCTGGTAGCAGCCCAAGACAGACAGAAGAAATATGCAGACCTAGCCCGAAAGGACAAGGAGTATGAAGTAGGGGACTTAGTACTACTAAAAGTATCCCCTTGGAAGGGGCTAATGAGATTTGGAAAGAAAGGAAAACTAAGCCCAAGATACATTGGACCTTTTGAGATACTAAGACGGATTGGGAAGTTGGCTTACGAGCTAGCCTTACCCCCGAACCTACAACAAGTTCATAATATGTTCCATGTGTCAATGCTAAGGAAGTATCATCGGGATGCCAGACACGTAGTGGAGTACGAGCAGGTGGATATGCAACCAGATCTGACATACGTGGAGAAGCCAGTAAGGATTATAGATAAGAAGGAGCAGGTGCTTCGGAACAAAGTGATCAAGCTAGTCAGAGTGCTATGGCAGAATCATAATATGGAAGAATCAACTTGGGAACTAGAGAGCACAATGCTAGAAAAGTACCCCCATTTATTTTCTATTTGATTCTGGGATGGAATCCTTTTAAGGAGGGGAGACTGTAATAACCCCCAAAATTTTGAACTTTTTGTAACCCTTATGAATAGTGTTTTTGCTGATATTTCTGAACAAGAAAACTTTTCATGCCACACTATGTAGGGTTTCTTTTATGGATATTCTGAGATTTTATTGGTACTCTATATGGTATATAAGTGTATGTAAAGATCGTCAGAATCCAATTCCGAACACTTTGATTTTTCCCGGAAATTAAAGGATTATCAGAGAGGATCAAAAAAGGATTATAATGTATTGAGAAAGGTTAAGGAAACCAAGTAATAAGATCCCAGGTATGATCCCTCAAACGAGAAACGAGAACGAAAGTTAAGCGAACCGTATAACAGATCAGCGGTCATTAGGCAAACAATTAGGAAGTTAATCAAGGAGGTTAGGGATGATGAGGTCATCCAACCAATAAGAAGCGGGCAAGTAAGGGATGATGACATCACAAAGTGACATAAGCATGACATAAGGGAAGGAATTGTTGGATGATTTAAAACCACACAAAGTTCAAGGTTAAAAAGGTAATTAACCAAAACAAATCAAAAGAAAATCAGCCAACCAAAACAAAACAAAGCAAACAAAAAATCATTTCATTTCTCCCACATTTTCTCTCGGCTTTTCTCCATTTCAAGAAGAAAATTTTTCAAAATTCAAGTTCCAAGCTTCCTTAATTGGTAAGTTAATTATCTAGTACTCCTTATGCATAGATATAGCTATCCTATGAGTTTAAGCCTCCAAATCATTCACAATCTTCTCCAAGGAATCAATGAAGAAGACAATGAATAGTGATTTTAAGGTTTTTAACTTGATTTTTCTTGTTTTTCCTTTAAGATCCAAGCATCCCTAAGACATCTCAAGGCTTCTCAAGGCTTCCTAGCTACTCACAACACTTCAAGGAAGGTATATCATCTCCAAACCCTAGCTTTACTTTGTATATTAGGATGATTTTGGTTGTTATGGTAAAAGAGTAGCTTAATGCTTGTAGGTTTAGAGTTTGGGTTGGAGTTGTAGTGAATTGAATGTTGAAACTTGTTGATTAGTAAAGGACTTAAGTATAGTTTTAAATTCATGATTAAGAATAACATAAATTGGAGAACTTGAGGTTTAGGGGGCTGTTGTAGTGTGATATGGATGGACTTTGATTGTATGAATGGATTGGGGTTGATTGGTGATTGTTTTGGAATGGTATAAATTAGGAAATCGCGTAAACATAACCGTCGTAATGTCCGATTTACTTTAGACTGCTTTTGTTCATAACATTAGGACCCGAGAACTCCCTGCTAGGTTTTTACCATTGCCAATGTTAGATAGTTCATGTTACGAGCTTCTTTTTGATATGTGGTTCGTTTGATTCCGATGTACGGTTTAGGAGAAACGGCCATTTTAAGTAACGACGTTTCGCGAACGAATCATTACCCCTCGCCTTACTTGGAAACATAGGTTAAATACCTTAAAGGACTAATTGGAGTATGAAACATTTATGTAAAGTGTAATAGGCAGTTGGTAAGACACTCGTGAAGGAATCGCCTTAAAACTCGTAATGGTTAAATTATTCAAAAATGGTGGACCCGAGGGTACTCAAGTGACTTAAGAGAATCAGTAAGCGCAAAGCGAGCGTTAGAGTCTAATTTGGTTAAAGTATAGATTTACAAGTGACTTTGGTTTAATTCCAACTCACATGTTGTTTATAGGTTACCAGACTCGTCCTGAGCCATTTGTAACCCCCAGTCGCTCAGGCAAGTTTTCTACCCGCTATACTGTTGTTGTGATGTATATATGTATATGCATTGTCTTGTGATAAATGCATGTTGGTTAATTAGCAAATTCTTGCGATATATTGTAGCATGTGATATGGAATATATGCATGTCTATTCCGTAATCTTGATACATATATCTGTTGATTCAGTTGCATAATACCTATGCTAGAGATAAGTGGTATTTGAGTTTACACTTAGTATAGGGGATCAAAAAGTTAAACATATTTCTAAACCGGGAGTCGATGTTCCCGAGTATATTATATATATATTTATATATATATGGATGTAGTTTTCAAAACTATTGATCGAATAAGGTTTATTCGATAACTTTATTTTATTTAATAAATATTATTTGAATATTTATCCGAGGACTTATGACTCAGTTTATTTTATTATTTGAATATGATTCGAATATCCATTCGAGGGCTTATGACTCAGTTATATTATTTAATGAATATTATTTGAATATTCATTTGAGGATGTATGACTCCGTTTATTTTATTTAATAAATATTATTTATAATATTCATTCGAGGTATTATGACTTTGCTTATTATTTAATAATATTCCTTATTTTATTAAAGAATAATGTTTCGATAATCAAACTTATTTTTGATTATTCAAATAAAGATAGTACTTTCGTATAAGTATATCTTTGGTTATTTAATATCCATTTCAAGTATGAGTTTTAAAACTTCTACTTCGAATATTTTTATAAGGATTATCTTTATGAGAATATTATTTAAATAATAATATTCAGATATTTCTAATATATCGGGACTGATTTATTTTAATAAATCAGCAGTACTCCAAACATTCTTAAAAATGTTTTCGAGTCTTCAAAATGATTTTTAAAGTTAGAGTGGACCCCAAAACTCATTGATCTTCCTTTCAAAGGGGATTTAAATACTCGCTCAAAACCTGGGGGATCCGGCTCTGTGGTGTATTTTACATTCGCAACGTGGTTGTTGTTTTGAGAAAACAATTTGATTACTTGCCCAACGTTCGGGAAGTAAGTCCATCTAATTGAGTCGGCATAAGCGACAGGCCGGGGTACGGTCTATCATAGTGTAAGTGGCTGGGTGGTAGTCCATCAACGCGTAAGAGGCCGGGTGGCGGTCCAGCACAAGGTCCTTATGTGGCCAGGGTGATGACCGGTGGGGGATTCATCCACTAGTAGAAAAGGTTACTTATTGGTATCTTTGCCTGATCAGCAAGATATCGGGTTTATGCCAAAATTCTTTTCCTTTCCAAAATTCATTGGATGTTACAAACTCCGTTCATACTTTACATAACAGAGGTTCCAGGAAATGTTTAAGAGATATATATGTGGATATATATCGGGACTAAATAAAGTATCTCGTAACATTATTTCATTCAATAATATTTTAAAGATTGAATCTATTCAAGTCTTAACTTGTGGTCTCATCTATGGGATGGCCCTTTTGAAACCTATAATACTTTGAACATTGGTAGTTCAAGTAGCCTTATAAATGATATAAGTATAGTGAAGTATTTGGTAACTTCATCCCTTATTTTTGCTTATATCCAGTAAGTAATTATCTTACACTTGATAAAGGATTTTAGTAAGTTATCCATTTAGATACTTACATTATTGTTTACACTATATATTATCGTGCGAGCTGTAATGCTCACTCTTGCTTTATTTCTTCATCACACAACAACAGTTAGTAAAGATGGCCAGACTCAAGCAGACCCAGCGTAAGAGCGTGGGAAGCGCCCCGCGCCTTCCCGTTGAGATCATAGCTGCTATAGCTGCAGAGGTAGATCTATCTGTAGATCAGACCTTCTACTTTTGAGAATCAATTATGTATAATTATAACTTGTGGAAAATAATGGCAATTAATTGTAAACTTATTAAGTGATCATTTTGGGTTGTAATAACTTTTAAATTGTGGATTCAAAGACTTGTACTTATTTCAATTTCATCTCTGAGACTATAACGGGTTGTGGTGTGTGTTAGTATGGGGTCACAGCATAAGGTTAACTATTATTAATTAAGTGAAGTGATATAGTGGAAAGAAAGACCGTGACGACCCGGATCCCTGACCCCGGATCTTGGGGTGTTACACCAACTCCTTCTGAATCTCCAATTATGTCCGAAGATTATTCCATCAATATGGGTTTCGAAGTGAGATTATAATGCGGTTATGTTACATTTGAGTTCTCTTTAGTATTCCCTGCTGAATAATAATATTTGCAGACTTTCTTATTAACGGTCTTTGCATGTATAGTACTCCGAATGTGATGACATTAATGGTACTCCAGGCTCTGCTAAATCTGTTACCAAAAAAATTAAGAAGGAACTGACAATAACTCGCATCCTATGTTAGACATCCTATTTACTTATATACCAAAGTGCTTTTCGCTGACTAGGAATTGTCCTTATTCATCACTCTTAAACTATGTCCACCTAATTTAATTAATGAATGTCACTTTTGCTTGCAGGAAGGTTGATAACATGCTTCAACTTTGAGTATTTTCCAGAGCTTTCATCCTGCAATTATTTTATAGTTATTGTCCACGCAACATTATTTGCAATTTCGATTGCATAACAATGTTTTTACCCTGTTTTCAACTTTTGTTATCTATGTATTTGATTTTTAATCCTTCATAACTGTGATCAGCGTCATCACACATAAATAAAAGTTTGGTTTACAATATTTAAATATTACCTTGATCATCTACGTTTAATGAAGCATGGTTGAAGCACTACTTTTATTAAAAAGTAGTGCTTATTTATCAAGGACCCTATCGTACACCATTTAATTTGACATTCAATGTCGTTTATAAACATAAGATTTTATAATGGAAAGAAATGTTTAATTTCAAATTGTTTAGCAAAAAGATCATTTTTTAAGAGAAGACAAGTTCTTAAATTTGACTCGAAACATTCATGATGAGCAGCCTTAAATTCAAAATAAAGTGTCAGACTATATATTTTAAATTCCCCGCATTACCCAATATTGAAATTTACCAAATGTAACTACTTGCCTTCTCATTATAAAAGTTTCCACGATATTTCCCATGAATAACCTCAAAATTTGCTCCTTAATTTTGACATAAATCAATACCTTAATTATGGCAATCCTGATTCACACATTGCTTTGTTTAGGATTATGATATAATATGCGTATTGTTTGTGATTTGCAGAGTATACCACTGTAAGAACCCTGATTTTTGTAATATTTTAAAACTTCTGTGAATAGTAACTTGAGCTGATTAAGTAATACGTATGGGGATCATCATGAAATGAATAGTGGAATTTTGAGAATCCGAGATCATATTCTTGTTTATCGAGGAAAATAAGTAAATATAAAAGCCGACGAAATTCGAAGATTCACAATTATACTACGTGTTTTCGTATCCGTAAAGAATGGCGTAGAACCGGGAATATTACGTGAAATAAATAATATATCAAGGTGTTTCTATGATCAAGAGAAGGAATGGAATTGGTTATAGGATATAAGCGATAAAAGAAATTGCTACGAAATAAGTCGTTATACGTGGAAGCTATCGGAATGGAACGATGATTGCGTTTACGATAAATAAATGAATGAGAAATTAAATCTCATGCAAGTTGGCCATGCATAACCAAGTCCTAACTAGTAGTTAGGAGTGTAACTAGATGATTAGAAGCTAACTAGAATAGTTAGTGGAATAGTGTTGAATAGTGATGGGAGACAAACAAGTACACAAGCCATACTTCTACCTTTTCTCACTTCATCACACAATCAAACCAACCCATACCTTTCCCAAATTATTGTCAAATCTGCTGCATACATCCCATATATTAATTATACACTCCCACACTTTAGCCACAAAAGAAAACAACCCCTTTTCCCTCACTTAAAGCTCTCTCATATTTCATTCCAGCAGTTCGGATTTTCTGAGTAAGGGAGAAAGAAAAATTCATAACTCAAAATATACTCATTCAAATATCATGAACTTTTTACCATAGCTTCTATATATCATGGGTAAGCTTCGTACCAAATTGCAGCCTCAAATTATTTGTTTTCAATTTTATAAAAATGTTTAAATGAGGTGCTGAAAGGTAACTCCGAAATTCTAACTTGTTTCTTGGTTTTGTTTCTTAAGGATCTAGCCCTTCTAAGTGTTTTCTAAGCAAACCAAGCCTCAATCATCCTAGCACTAACCTTCCTAGTGTCCAAGAAGGTATAACTTTCAATCCTTTAAGGTTTTATGGTTGGATTTAAGAGTTATGTTTGTTGTAGTGTTAAGATTCAAAGGATTGTGTTTGTTTGAGTTTGTATTGATTATGTTCTTGCTAAAGGCTTGAGATGTTGAGTTGTAATCCATGTATGTGGTATTGGATAGAGCATATAAGGTGTATGTGGGTGGATCTTGAGAAGTACTTGTGTTTATGATGGTTATAGGTAGTGATCGTGTTAAGATTAAGTAGTAGAAATTGAGTTTGGGCATTCTTGCACTTGATCTGTTTTCTGCAGGACATTCGGCCATGAAAATGGTTAAAATTTGAAAACCACTGGCCATGACTAGATAGATCTTGTTTTTTAGTTTCTATACATGTGTAGATCATCATGAGGAGATTTACGGTTTAGGAGTTATGGTCGTTTTAGTGTAAAACATTTCTGCGATTAGCCAACTGCACACAAATCCACTTGCATGGTGATTTTGAAGGACTTAAAATAATTTTGAGATTCTGGAAAAATTATGAAAAATGGATATGACAGTAGGGAAGACTGTCCAAAAAAATTTTGAGAAAATATTAATTTTTCAATTTTTTTAAAATGTTTTGGTAAAGTGAGCGCAAGCGAGAAACACATAAAAACCTAGTTTTGACGCGCATTTTCTCACGTTCGAGCTTAAAACTTGAAATGGACTTTCTAAAGCGAACGATCGATTTCAAAACTCGACCATGTTATAAAGTAAGAATATAAGTGTTGAGAATGTGATGAGCGGAGATTCGTTATACTTGAGTAGTTGCGAAAGTTGCTTAATAAGAGCGAGACGTTAATCACATACTAACTTAGATCGTTGGTTCTTGTTTATAGATCGCCAACCAAACACCAGAGACCAAACCACTTCGATTACTCGAGGCAAGTTTTCGAAACCCTATCTCATACTATCCATGATATATATATACAGTTGTGATATTGATGCCATGATTTACAGTTCAAATATATATGCTTGTCTATGATATCAATGCATACGAATTATGCGATTGTTTACGAAAATAAATTTTGTTTTACACGAGTATGAGAAATTGAAACGTATTTCAAATATAATATATGAAAATGGGAGTCGGAGATATTTTAATAACGATTTAATTTCGGAGAGAGCCGAACGCGAAAGATTTCTATTTCGATAAACAAAGTACGCTCGCGTAATATATATATCAAGCGAACGATTGAGATTTTGACTTAAACTTCGAGAAATATTGGTTTATTCATTTAAGGGACACCCTTACTTGATTGATTATTTTATAAAGCGATACTTAAGGGATTATTAAATATCCAAAAAGTATT
The DNA here is from genome assembly GCF_009905375.1 of Apium graveolens. Classification (NCBI taxonomy): domain Eukaryota; kingdom Viridiplantae; phylum Streptophyta; class Magnoliopsida; order Apiales; family Apiaceae; genus Apium; species Apium graveolens. The sequence goes on from NC_133648.1 coordinate 271,981,591, forward strand.
TAAAAATATACTGAATAGTTTATAAATCATTTCACGTTATTTAATAAAGATTTAACTATTCAAAGAGCAATATTAGGATTCCAAATCCGGTTTTGATTAAGGTGTCTCCATTCGTTGGACCTTATTCAGAAATATTTTGTATTTAAGGTTTTTATTAATTCATTGAACCTTATACAGAGATGTTTTATTTATAAGATTTTATCAATTCATTGAATCCCTCTTAAATTATTATGAGACCTTATATATTTAGTATCTTCGGACTTCTAAAAACTTATTTAAAAATAGACGTAGTTCCCAAAGGTACTTTCTAAATTATTCAAAACTCTTGAAATAGATTAATCATTTGAAACATATCAAAACCTTAGGGAACTTAGTCTAGAAGCATAAGAGTTTTGCTTCCTCCTTCTGTTATTTCTAGAGAACTAACAATGAGATTTACAGAAGGGGGGTTGAATGTAAATCTCAAAACTTTTTCAAGTTTTGAGCAGTTTATAAAGACTGTGTGTTCAAGATGAACAAGTGTGTGAATTGCTTTAAGCTGATACAGACAGATATATATTCAAACACAAATGTAAAGAACACAATAAACCTTTAAAAACTTTTCTGGTGGATTTGTTGTTCCACCAGAGATGGTATTTCAGAAATTCTGTGATCTAAGAATTTGATCACAGCTGCATCCTAGTACAAACTAGATAATTTTTCTCTCAAGATTTTTCTAAACAGCTCTGGAAAAATTCTCTTCTAATTACTAGCTACTACTTGGTTTATATATTACCAAGTTTACAAGTGAAGACAAGGATATAATAAAATAATAAAGTAAGATCTCCACTTGTTTCTTCTCCAGTTCACTCCAGTACTTTGTTGACTTAATGTCTCTTTATACTAGAGTAGAACGGCTGCTTTTTCTGATGTTCCTGAAATTAGGCTGCCACATTTCAGTTATCTTTGTTCACCCACGTGCCTCTGTTTGTAGGTACAACTACCACTTATCAACGGTTAATCAACAGAACATCCGTTGAAGCTTTCATCCGTTGATGCACTCATCCGTTGAAGGATGTTATCCGTTGAAGCTTTAGAGACATCCGTTGAAGCTTAGCTTCTCATCCGTTGAAGGTCTTTAAGTCATCCGTTGATACCACTTCATTTATACAAAATTACAAGGCATGAAATATTTACAATTGGCCTTCCTATCTGCATATCTTCTAGTAGTCAACATGACTCATAGTTTCTCTCAACTTCTAAGAATTACATCTTAAATACAGAGACTGAAATATGCTACAACACTAGACTTATTTCTAAGTAAAGCTACACCATCAACGGATAGCCAAAGTGGTCTTATCCGTTGAGGCTACAGACACTGAATTTCTACTTAAGTGTTTTGTTAAACATATCATCAAACTAATGCACATATATTCCTAACAATCTCCCCCTATTTATGTCTATAAGAATTGTAGGCATAAATTCAGGGTTAACTTGATGATAACAAAACACTTAACAGATATATGAATTGAAACTAAGTAGAAATTTGAAAATGCTGCAAAAATGTATGTACTAGGAGGAAATTGAAGATTTACAGTATTTCCAAGGATACTCCTTTAGCCTGAGCAAATCATCTTTTTCTTCTTTGTTCCCTGGTTTTCTTTCCTAGCCCTTTGTCATTTTCCTCAATTTGGAGTTGGAGTTGTCTGAAGAATTCAGCTTCATCTTCAACACTGATATCCAACTTAGATTGCATTTCCTTGAGAGTTTCATTGCTGGCAATCTTGAGTTGGTCTTCAAGTCTGAAAAATCTTCTGACTCCTTTATCATCTCTAAATTCCATCAATCAATGAGGTGATTTGTGAATTGTAATTCCCCTTTCTTGAATGAGTAAAGTCCTGGGTAAAGCATTGGGCTCCCTCCAAGTTTTCCTTATATTGGCAATCTTGTTGAGAATTTCAGTCTTGGCAGTTCTGGTAAAGCCAGAATCCTTTTGTATAGCTGAAAAGACTCTAATCAAGGTAGAGTAGCCTTCATTCAGAATCCTGTGGAGAGGCCATGTTCTTTCCCCAGCTCCTTTGTATCTGAACATTAATCTCTCTGGTAGCTGTCTGTAAGCAGCTATTCCTCTTACATCCTCCAGCTCATCCAGATAGAGTTCAATGTCTGAAATTTCTTTTATGTCACAGATGTGAACATAATCATCTTTAGAAATGGATGGCTTAGGCTTAGGCTTTTATTTTTGAGTGAATTTCTTAGAGGTTATGGGAGGTGTAGATTTGGGTTTTCTTTTCTGTTTCTTTGGTAGTGGAAGATTGGTTAGAAAGGTAGGCAATTTGATGGTGTCCCAATCAATAGGTTCCTCTTTTGGAATGATTGGTTCACCATGGATGTTTATAGTGGGATTAGCAACAAGAGGTTCAGGTATGGAAGGTAGTGGTTTAGATATAGATTTGGTTACTTCAGTATTATCTTCACTCCTTCTATGTGCCTTGGCCTTTCTTCTGTTTCCCTTCTGCCATTCCTCTCTTTCTTCCATACTCTCACCAAATATACTCCCAAAAACCTCATCTAGGTTTGCAATCTTGTCTTCACCCCTGACTTCAATTCCTTTCTCTTCTTCAACTTGACTTGACTTTAGCTGTTGTTCAAGCTTTGCTTGTGCTCTTTTGTCAGCCTTTAGTTGCTTGACTTCTTCCTTCTTGGCTATTGAGAATTTGGGATGTCCTTGCATCACACATATGCTCTTTCCCTCTCTAGAGATAATAGCCCTATTTCTCCTTACAGCCTCATCCATGGTCTCTTTGAGATAAGCAATACTCCTACCTAAAAGCTTGTTCTCATCAGCTTTTGGAGGAGGAAAGTCCACTTCTTTTAAAGGATTCTTTGTAGAGTCCTTATTGGATCTTTTATTGGGCTTGAGAATTATAGCTTGTAGTTCTTTGGAAGAAGCTTCTCCATCCTTATGTCTCCCTACTGGCTTGAGCTCCATGTTGATTGGTTCAATCTTTGTGCTATATTTCACAGATGTTGATTTATCTTGTGTAGAGCCAAACAACAGTTGCAACCTTTCATCAATTCTCCTCCTTTGCTCTTTCACTTGAATTTCAGCTGCTGCTAGCTGAATCAAATCAATTCCATCAGGCTTTCCTTTGATTTGAATGATTGGAAGTAGTGATGGCAGGAACTAGCACTTTAGATATTTTGATTTTTGTAGATGGCTCTCCTTCCCCTTCCCTTTTACTCTCCCCCTTTTTGTTATCATCAAGAAGAGGGGTCAAGCCTTGTGCTTTTGCCAGCTGCATTAGGAGACTGGTTTGAGATTGTTGGTTGTGAAGAATGGTGGCCACAGAATCTTCAATAACTTGAACCCTGTCTTCCAACTTGGCCAGCCTTTTCTCAGTAACTGATTCCTTTTTCAATCTCAAAACCAAGTCCTGCAATGTACCATAGGGCATGACTGAATCCAATTTTTCAGAACTGTAGGATTTCAAGTCAGCAATATCCTTCCTGAGATCATCCATACTCAGATTCTGCTTTACTTGCTGCAACTTCATGAGATGCAGTGAGTCCAGGTGAGCTTGAAGGATAGCCTTGATACTTGCATGTGAAGTGTTCTGAATGGCCTGTTGAATAGTATTGATTTGTTTGACTAAGGAGACATTGAATTCCCCTGATCTATACTCCTTTGTCAAAGCCCATTCAGGTAGATTTGGAATTAAACTAGGGCCTTCATCTCCCCCTAAGTTCATGCTTCCATCAAAAGAAACAGAGTCATCATCATCAGAATTTACTCCAAATTCCTCAGATGGCTCACCAGCTGTAGAAGGCATCTTGTTAATAGCAGCTTTATCCCTTTGAAGAGATTCTGTTGTGTGTACTAGATGTAGTGTCTTTTCTGCCTCCTCATTGCCCTGAGCAGCCAACATTTGATAGGCTGACACAGGATGAGTAAAAGTGTCAGCATCCAAGGAAATGTTATCAATTACAGCTTTGTAATGTTGCTGAAATTGTCTTTCCTTTTCAGCATCATCCACAATCATTGACTCACTAGCAATGGCTGGTTCCACCCTTATATCTACTGTACCTGCCTTTCTCTCTTTTTCTCTATTTTCTTGCATCAGGGGCTCCCCCTGGCTCACACAACTCACTCCCTCACCTTCACCTACTAAGGTGGTACTTCTCTCACTTACTTTTGCCATGCTGGAAGAAATAGCATGCATTTTTGAGCTCTCAATCTCTCCTTTTGCCTGGGAGCAACCCAGCCTCTCACTCAAATTTTCACTCCCTTCCCTCAATCCTAAGAGTGATTGCACAGTATTCATGTCTTCTACACTTGGAATTGATTCAGTTATCTGTGGAGAGACTATCAACGGATGTGGAATATCCGTTGAAGGTGAAACTGATGTTATCAACGGATAACTGCTGTTAAGCTTATCCGTTGAAGAGCAACCACTTGTCAACGGATGAGTGATATCCGTTGAAGAAGGAAAAGAAGTTGAAATTGAAAGTGATATAACTGTTGAATCTGTGTAGATTGATTTGAGATGTGGTGACACAGATCCTTCAATTATATCTGAAAGAATTTGCGGGTGATCCAATAAATCATCTAAGAGATGATGATCACCTGTATTTGAGTGGGGCTCCTCCCTGAGTTGTAAAGAGGGAGAATCAGGAATTGATGGGAATAACATATCCACATCCAGAGATGGTGATGAAGTGTTTGGTGATTGATGTGTGATTATTGTGAGAGAATGGGGCTGTGACTCCACATTTATTGGAGCCACATCAAACTGAGTTTGAGAAGGCATAGATACAGATGGATGTATCTGTGCAGTGTGTGCACCCTGTGTAGAAGATTGGGTTCTAGCCTTCTTTCTTCTAATAAAAGCTTTTGTTGGTGAGTGTTTGGCTTCAGTGTCCCTCCCTCGTTTGTTCTGTGTTCCTGGTTGGGAACTATTTTCAATAGTAACATCCTTTTGGGAGGATGCAACTAGGGATGTGCTAGATACCTTTTCAACCACCACAGCTTTTTGAGAAACTGTGGCTTGGCTAGCTTGGGAAGCACTTAACTCTCCTTCCTTATCCTGGGGGTTTCTTTGATGTTCACCCCTCCCCTCACCACTCACACCCTGTTCACTCCCCTCAGGGTTAATGGTTGGTGTTACAACTGTTGTCTTTTGAGAAACAACAGAGGTGGTTTTCTTTGTCTTTGATTTTGAAAGTTTAGTTTTGGTGACCTTGGTAGAAATCTGTTGGGGCATTGTCACAGATTTCATGGCCACACTAGAAGATAAAGAAATAGAGGGGTTGGAAGAAGTAGGAGTTGTAGAAGCAATTACCTCACCTACCTGAGGTGCATTCATGATTGGTAAATATACCAACGACACACTGCTGTTGAGATCCATTCTCAATAAATCTGCAAGAACTCTTTTCTCTTGTGCCCAGCACTTGAGTTTATTATTCTCGTTGATTATGACCAAACCTTTAGCAACATGGTTAGCCAATAACATAAAGAATCTAGCATAATAGATGTTATTAGGTCTATTAGCTTTGTTACCTAATCTAGTACCCAATTCTAGCATCACATAGTTGCTAAAGTTAAAATACCTATCAGAAACAAGCATATAGAGCATATTAACAAGAAATGAAGTTATGGCATCAAAATTACTAATTTTCCCAGAGAAAACCTTTATAAAGGCATCCCCAAGAAAACTCCATTCTTTCCTAAGGCCTTTTCTTCTAATACTCCCTAAACTAGCAGAGTTAAGAGAATAACCTATGGAATCTAACATGCTGGATACATCATTATCAGTGTGTGGTGTCATGGCATTGTTCTCAGGTAATCTAAAACATGCTTGTAAATCATCACAGTTAATACAGTGATTTTTACCTTTGAGAGTGAAGGAGATAGTCATATCTATGGAGTTGAACTCAGCAGTTGTCCAAATCTCCTCAACTACTTCACAGTAAATCGTTGGGGCTTCCAGCATTGCATAGCTAAGTTTACAGTTTTTGATGAAGTCCATCATTTTGTGATAGTCTGAATGGGCTTCATTCTTTTCTACCAAAGCTATGAAATTGTTCTTCTCATAGATGAACCCAGATTGAGACATAATTTTCACGACTGGTGCCATTGTTGTGAGTAGAAATTGCAGAGAATAACTTGAAGGTTTTGCAGAGAGAAAATGGTAAATGCTTGAAATTTTAAGAAAGCGTAAAGTAAAAATGAAAAATCAGAAGGGCTTATATGCTTTCAAAAAAAAAAATTAGTAAAAGATTAATCAATAAGTATATGTTAGTGAATTTCAGCCGTTTAAGAATAAACTGTAAGTATTCTAACAACTACCTTTAAAACCAATACATACAGATGTATCTATGAGTATTAACGGTTAAGAAAATAGAATCAACGGCTGTGAAACACCTGAATCGACTGATGTGACATTTCAACGGATAAGACAAATTGTCATCCGTTGAAAGGTACTTCAGTTTTATCCGTTGACGGATAAAAATTCCAGAAATGTATTTGTCTTTCAACGGATAATGAATATCCGTTGATAGAGCAATTTTGACTTTCAACGGATAGGAAACATCCGTTGATGGTATAAACTTTGTTAAAAGTCAAATTTGTTCTAGCAACTAATATATTTCAGGCTTCAATTCAAATTGCAATAAGGACATGAATTTTAAGAGTAATTAAGCATACCTAGCTCACTTACTAATCTTGTGAATGTTGATTCATCAAGTGGCTTGGTAAATATGTCTGCAATTTGTTGTTCACTTGGAACAAAATGTAGTTCCACTGTACCATTCATGACATGCTCCCTAATGAAGTGGTACTTGATATCAATGTGCTTGGTTCTTGAGTGCTGTACAGGATTCTCTGTTATGGCTATATCACTTGTGTTGTCACAAAAGATAGGAATTCTATCAACATGAAGTCCATAGTCAAGGAGTTGATTTCTCATCCATAACACTTGAGAGCAGCAACTTCCAGCAGCAATGTATTCAGCCTCAGCTGTAGAAGTAGAGACTGAATTTTGCTTTTTGCTAAACCATGATACAAGCTTGTTTCCCAAGAATTGGCAGGAGCCTGTTGTACTTTTCCTGTCTATTTTGCAACCTGCATAGTCTGCATCTGAATAACCAATTAGATCAAAGCCAGATTCTCTAGGATACCAAATACCTAAATTTGTTGTACCCTTGAGATATCTGAAAATCCTTTTGATAGCTATTAAGTGAGACTCCCTAGGATCAACTTGAAATCTAGCACACAGACATGTAGCAAACATTATATCTGGTCTGCTAGCAGTTAAATATAAAAGTGAACCAACCATGCCTCTATAACTTGTAATGTCCACAGACCTTTCAGTCTTATTTAATTCAAGTTTGGTGGCAGTGGCCATGGGAGTTTTTGCAGATGAACATTCCATTAAGTCAAACTTCTTTAAAAGATCATGAATATATTTAGTTTGACTAATGAAAATTCCATTACTAACTTGTTTAATTTGTAAACCAAGAAAATAGGTTAGTTCTCCCATAAGGCTCATTTCATAATTACTTTGCATTAGCTTAGCAAACTTTTTACAAAGTTTATCATCTTTAGAACCAAATATTATGTCGTCTACATAAATTTGAACAAGTATACTAGAGCCATTAACATTCCTAAAGAAGAGAGTTTTATCAACAGTACCTCTAGTGAAGTGATTCTCCAAAAGAAATTTTGATAAGGTTTCATACCAGGCTCTAGGTGCTTGCTTCAGTCCATAGAGTGCTTTCAACAGATAATATACATAGTCTGGAAAATTTGGATCTTCAAATCCTGGAGGTTGACTTACATAGACTTCTTCCTCTAATTTCCCATTTAGAAATGCACTCTTGACATCCATTTGATAGACTTTGAAATTGGCATGAGCTGCATAGGCTAGAGAAATTCTGATGGCTTCAAGTCTTGCAACAGGAGCATATGTCTCATCAAAATCTATTCCCTCTTGCTGAGAATAGCCTTTAGCAACCAATCTGGCTTTATTCCTTATGATAATGCCATTTTCATCCATCTTGTTTCTGAATACCCATTTTGTGTCAATAGGACTCTTGTTCTTTGGTTTGGGTACCAGCTTCCAAACTTGGTTTCTCTCAAATTGGTTTAGCTCTTCCTGCATAGCTAATATCCAATCTGGATCCAATAAGGCTTCTTCCACTTTCTTAGGTTCCTCCTGAGATAGAAAACTACTATACAGACATTCATCTTGAGTAGCTCTTCTTGTTTGCACTTTAGATGATGCATCACCAATGATCAGTTCAAAGGGATGATTCTTGGTCCATTTCCTTTGAAGTGGAAGATGTGCTCTAGATGAGGTGGCCTCAGTATTGTCATGATGTGAGACAGAGTGTTGACTAGTTGAAACTCCCCCTGAGTTGTTGGTCCTTTGCAGGGAACTTGGAGTTCTATCAACTGATGATGTAAATCGATTATCCGTTGATAAACTATGATCAACGGACGCTTCATTTAGTACTTCAACGGATGATACACCATGTCTTTCAACGGATACTGCATTGCCTCTATCAACGGATGCAGAATTCTGACTTTCAACGGATGCAGTATTTTGTGCATTATCCAAGGGCATGTTTTGAATCCCTTTTGAAGTGTTATCTCCATCAGTCTCCTCTTCACTATCATCACAATATATCTCAATGTTGTCAAATTTGAGTCTCTCATATTGTCCCTCATCTGTTAGTCCATCAATCTTTTTATCATCAAACACAACATGCACAGATTCCATAACAATGTTGGTTCTTAGATTGTAGACCCTATAAGATTTTCCAGCTGAATAACCAACAAATATCCCTTCATCAGCCTTTGCATCAAACTTCCCTTTATGGTCAGATTGATTCCTTAGTATAAAGCATTTACATCCAAAGACATGAAGAAAGTTTAGAGTTGGTTTTCTTCTCTTGAACAACTGATAAGGAGTCATGCCTTTAGCTTGATTGATCAAAGAGATGTTTTGAGTGAAACAGGCACAATTAACAGCTTCAGCCCAGAAATATGTTGGTAACTTTGATTCTTCAAGCATTGTTCTGGCAGCCTCAATTAAAGATCTGTTCTTTCTTTCAACTACCCCATTTTGCTGAGGTGTTCTTGGAGCTGAGAACTCATGCATGATTCCATTTTCTTCACAGAACAGCCTCATTGATAAATTCTTGAACTCAGTTCCATTGTCACTCCTGATATTCCTAACCTTCAGGTCAGGATGATTATTGACTTGCCTGATGTGATTGATAATGATTTCACTTGCTTCATTCTTTGATCCAAGAAAATAGACCCATGAAAACTTTGAGAAATCATTTACAATCACTAAGCAATATCTTTTTCTTGCAATTGACAATACATTGACTGGTCCAAACAAATCCATATGTAGCAGCTGTAATGGTTCATCAATTATTGTTTCAAGCTTCTTTTTGAATGATGCTTTCCTTTGTTTGCCTTTCTGACAAGCATCACACAAACCATCCCTTGAGAATTCAACAAGAGGAATTCCTCTTACTAGGTCCTTTTTGACTAGATCATTCATTGTCTTGAAATTTAAATGGGATAGCTTCTTGTGCCATAGCCAACTCTCAACTGAACTTGCTTTGCTGAAGAGACAAGTAATAGATTCTGCATTTGCAGAGTTGAAGTCAGCTAAGTACACATTTCCTTTTCTAACTCCAGTTAGAACCACTTTGTTGTCTTTCTTACTAGTGACAACACAGGCTTCAGAATTGAAGGAAACTATATTCCCTTTATCACATAGTTGACTGATGCTCAGTAAGTTATGTTTGAGACCATCAACTAATGCAACTTCATCAATGATGACATTCCTTGTTGAAATCAAGCCATATCCCATAGTAAACCCTTTGCTGTCATCTCCAAAGGTTATGCTAGGGCCAGCTCTTTCCTTAAACTCTGTGAGCAGGGAGAAATCTCCTGTCATGTGTCTTGAACAGCCACTGTCCAAGTACCATAGATTTCTTCTATTTCCCTGCACACCATAAAATCAATCAATTTGATTTTGGTACCCAAGTTTCCTTGGGTCCATTCTTGTTAGCCTTTCTCCTAGACTTCATTCCTCCTGCATCTCTAGACTTAGGTAACTTTGAGTCAACCTTGGTCTTGGATGTAGTTGGTTGAGGTGTAGGGTTAGTCACAGAATCATTTAGCACATTTGGAATATGATAAGGCATGGATTGTGCATACATGTTATTCCACATAGGCATATTGTATGGCATTTGAGGCATACTAAATGCAGCAAGATAAGGATTGTTAAAATATGGCATGTTTGCAAAATGTGCATAAGGATTCTGTTGAGACATAGTAGGCATAGCATGTAGAGATGATGCAGACATGTTAGGCATGGAAGAGGGTACAGTTATGGGGGTTTTCTTAATAGATTTGCAATTAGCAGATAGATGATTAACACTACTACAATGCACACAGCTTTTTCTAGGAGCATACCTATCAGGTGTGTAATTGTTATGTTTGTTAACACCTACCTTCCCATTTCTGTTAGATTTTCTTTTAGTTTCCTTTTTATCCTCAACCATCTTGAGCCTATTATTTAACTGTTCTAAGGTCATGTGCCCTATATTCACCTTACTGACATCTTTGGATGTGCTTGCTTCTTCTTTAACAAAGTTCTTGGAAGTTGAACCAAACTTTTTGTTGAGTTTCTTTAGATTTTCACTAATAGAAACATCTGCCTGTTTTAATTGAGGAACCTTCAACGGATGCTCACTTTCTTCCTTCAACGGATAACCTTCATCATCCGTTGATTCCACATCCGTTGACAGCCCATCAATTAATTCCAGTTTCTTTTTGTTTTTATCCCAGGCAGTTTCACAGAATGATTCAATTCCTTGGACCTTGGCAATTTGAGCACTAACATCCCTAGATGTTTTCCAGGCTTTAATCACCTCTTGCTCTCTCTTTAATTGATTAGAAAGTATTTCTACTTTCTTAATAGATTCAGCTAGTTCATTCTCAACAGATATACAATGCAGCTTGGTTTTCTCTAGGTCAATCAACTTATCTTCTAACATAGCATTTCTATTACTTAAAAATAGATTGTTCTCTTTAATCCTACTATTTTCTTTAGCAAGAGATTTAAGAGACACATGCAAATGATACAATTCAGTAGACATGTCATTAAAAGCATCATTGCACTCTTCTTTAGTAAGTTGTGTTACATCAGTAGTGATTACCTGAGTTGTTACCTGATTGCTTGATGAACTAACTTCATTTTCCTCAGAATCAGCCATGAGAGCTAAGTTGACATACTCCACATCTTCATTCTCTTCCTCTCCATCAGCTGCCCAATCTTTTTCTTGAGTAATGAAAGCCCTTTCCTTTTGCTTGAGCAGATCAAAATATTTCTTCTTGTAATCTACTTGGTCAAATTTCTTCTTTTCAGAAGTTGGCTTTCTGCACTCACTTGCAAAGTGTCCACTTATACCACAATTGAAACACTTGAACTTTGATTTGTCCACCATGTTCTTATGAGGTTTAGTGGCTCTAGTGTTTTTCTTAAACTTCATCTTTGCAAATCTCCTAGACAGAAATGCAAGATGCTCATCAACACTATCAGAGTCATCTTGACTGGAGTTGTCTTCATTCTCAGCAACTTGCTCTTTTCCTTTGCTTGATTCCTGATATCTTGTACCATCTTTGGAGTTTGATGTAGATCTCACAGTTTCTTGTCTGCATTCCCTCTCATTTTCAGCTACCAATGCAACTGAACTTCCTTTCTTTCTCCCCTTCTCCAATACCTCATCCTGTTCCAACTCTAGTTCATAAGTCTTCAAGATTCCATATAATCTTTCAAGAGTGAAGTCCTTATAATCCTGAGAGTTTCTTAAGGAGACAGTCATGGGTTTCCATTCCTTTGGCAAGGATCTTAAGAATTTAAGATTTGAATCCTTCACCTGGTACACTCTACCATACAGCTTCAATCCATTCAACAGCTTTTGGAATCTGTTAAATGTGTCATTTAAAGATTCATTTTCTTCAAAATGAAAATACTCATACTGTTGAATGAGAAGCTGCATCTTGTTCTCTTTTACTTGTTCTGTACCTTCACACAGCAGCTGGACTGTGTCCCAAACCTCTTTGGCAGTTGAGCAATTTATCACATTATCAAACATATCCTTGTCAAGACCATTAAACAAAATGTTCATAGTCTTCTTATCCTTGTGGACTTCTTCTGTGTCTTCCATTGTCCATTCTGCTCTAGGTTTTGAAATGGATTGACCAACAGCAATTGTGGCCGTAGCAACTGTGGCTACTTTGTGGGGAATGTGAGGACCATTCTCAATACAGTTTACATAACCTTCATCTTGGGAGAGTAGATGAAGGTGCATTTTCACCTTCCAGTGGTGATAACTGTCTCTGTCAAGAACTGGGATTTTTACTCCAATATCCTTCTTACTCATCTTTGTTAGATTCCAAGATCTTTAAACTCTTTGTTTGTCAAGAGCCTGCTCTGATACCAATTGTTATTTCTAGAGAACTAACAATGAGATTTACAGAAGGGGGGTTGAATGTAAATCTCAAAACTTTTTCAAGTTTTGAGCAGTTTATAAAGACTGTGTGTTCAAGATGAACAAGTGTGTGAATTGCTTTAAGCTGATACAGACAGATATATATTCAAACACAAATGTAAAGAACACAATAAACCTTTAAAAACTTTTCTGGTAGATTTGTTGTTCCACCAGAGATGGTATTTCAGAAATTCTGTGATCTAAGAATTTGATCACAGCTGCATCCTAGTACAAACTAGATAATTTTTCTCTCAAGATTTTTTTAAACAGCTCTGGAAAAATTCTCTTCTAATTACTAGCTACTACTTGGTTTATATATTACCAAGTTTACAAGTGAAGACAAGGATATAATAAAATAATAAAGTAAGATCTCCACTTGTTTCTTCTCCAGTTCACTCCAGTACTTTGTTGACTTAATGTCTCTTTATACTAGAGTAGAACGGCTGCTTTTTCTGATGTTCCTGAAATTAGGCTGCCACATTTCAGTTATCTCTGTTCACCCACGTGCCTCTGTTTGTAGGTACAACTACCACTTATCAACGGTTAATCAACAGAACATCCGTTGAAGCTTTCATCCGTTGATGCACTCATCCGTTGAAGGATGTTATCCGTTGAAGCTTTAGAGACATCCGTTGAAGCTTAGCTTCTCATCCGTTGAAGGTCTTTAAGTCATCCGTTGATACCACTTCATTTATACAAAATTACAAGGCATGAAATATTTACAATTGGCCTTCCTATCTGCATATCTTCTAGTAGTCAACATGACTCATAGTTTCTCTCAACTTCTAAGAATTACATCTTAAATACAGAGACTGAAATATGCTACAACACTAGACTTATTTCTAAGTAAAGCTACACCATCAACAGATAGCCAAAGTGGTCTTATCCGTTGAGGCTACAGACACTGAATTTCTACTTAAGTGTTTTGTTAAACATATCATCAAACTAATGCACATATATTCCTAACACCTTCAATAAAGAACAAGTAAGTAATATATGTGTCACCCTACTACAGATAGGGATTTGAAAAATGATTTTAAATTCAACACTCCGACAACTCCCAAATATCAATTGAGTTAAAAGTGATGAATAAATCATCTTATTTACTGGTCAACTTTAAATGACCTATTCCTTCAAAAAAGGATTTTGAATTCAAAGTGATGAATAAATCATCTGATTTAAAGGTCAACTTTTAACGACCTATTCCTTCGAAAAAGGATTTTGAGCAAAAGATATATTTGTTTTGGGACTGGAATGTGGCCTGCCCGACACGGAGTAGTATCGGGCAGTGACCAGGCACGGAGTGGCGCATTATGCAAGCGCGGAGTGGCGCATTGTACGGTTAAATGGTCTATGTGACCATTGACTTTCGGACTTGCACGGTAATGGGCAACCACCGTGTAGTGTCTTGATGAGCCCAAAGGCGGCTAGGTTTGTATTCCTTCTACTAGTAGAGAAAATTTCGTATTCGACTCATCACCGATACGTGGTTTATTCCAGTATAGTCCCTTTCTTCCATTTTGGAAAAAAAAATTGTTGTGAAATATACAACAGAGAACCGATAAGGCTGAGTTTTAAACAAGGATATTGATGAATATATATCAAATCCATTTGAGAAATCTGCCGATAAGGCTGAGTTTTAAATTGGGATGTTGACGAATATATATCACACCCATTTGAGAATCTTGGTTCGAGTAACATCTTGAGATTTTGAAATAAAATGAGTACGAGTATAAAATGATTTTAAGAAAGAGATGAATACAAGTATTCAGTGGATATAATATTGTCGTTGATTTTGATAATACTATAAATTGACAAGCATATAA